>NC_143438.1:4620000-4772500 GCF_987193195.1 Phasianus colchicus
AAAATGTAAAGAGAAAAAAAGAAAAAAGAAGAAAGAAAAAAGAAAAAAGAAAAAAGAAAAAAAGAAAAAAGAAAAAAGAAAAAAGAAAAAAAGAAAAAAAGAAAAAAGGCACCTGCCAAAAAATCACCATGTAAATCGAAAAGCAGTCTGCATGGGGGAAAAATAATCTGACCAAAAACTACGAGAAAGTAAATCTTCCCATAGTAAAGGCCTATACATTTAGAGGTGGATGGCAGTCCTGAGTAAAGAATACCGACATTTTAAGTGAAACATTTGCTGGCAAAGTGGCCGTCGAAAGTGGTTATTGAATGTCTTACGTGAGAGCAAATTGTAGACTAGAGGTCTTTCTTATATTTTGTAGCAAAGCCAGCTTCCATTGATACCACCTTGATGTCAGCCCCTTTCTGCAGCCATTTGTAAAAAGGCTTGTGATGCGAGATTGACGACTTAAATACTTCATCAATCAATGCTTTAGCCAATGTGTTCTTCAGTGATTGGTGGAAAATTCAAGTAATCCATCTTACCCCATCAACCTTGTTCTTTATTCTCTTCAGGTATTTTCATTTTTTTCCCCCTCTTTATTTGTTCACTTTCACTACAATTTGAAAGAAACTCCAGGCCAGAAGGGAAAGGCCTGCTGCTGTCTTTGAAAACCTAATTGTTGCAGTAAAACACTTTGGTGCAAAGTGCAACTGAATTAACTGAACTTTTAATGATCCTAGAGGTGGTCCTGGTGCATGTGGACCAGCAAAGCATAGGGTAAGGCTGCAATATGTGCCATTCTGTCAAATTAAATATGTCAAACATCCTGAATCATTTATATAATCAACAATAAGGCGCTTATTTCTGGTGAATTAATCTGCTAAGTAGCTTTAAGGAAAGAAATAGGTATGATACAAAGCTAAACAGCAAGTGTAAGGAAACAAAAAAGGGTTTAGGTCATTCATTTTGGCATAATGGAAGGACATCCTTTGCTCAGAGAGTGAATATCCTTTGCTTGTGTGTGAATATTTATGTTGATATCTAGTACTCCTAATTTTAATCTCAATAAGGATTTAAAATCTTAACTGTCTGCTTGAAATTTTAGTATAAATTATAAAGCCACGGCATCAATAGGCTTTATTCATCTGGATTTTGCTTTTGCATCTAACGGAAAAGGTTTCTAACATAAAGGAACAACTCTCTCCCTTTTTTTTCATCGCAGTTATAAGTGATGGTTTCCTGAAGTATATTATTATTATAGAGACAAGTACTAAATCACAAATACATACTAACTCAGAGGAATGTGTTTTTAAAGGCTTAAGGTTGTGAGGCATTTGTGAATCTACTCAGTTTTAGGAATAGGTGTAGTTCATTTATCTGTGCTGAACCTAATGGTGTTTGAGTTTAGAATTTGTTTTTGTGGAAGATAAAATTAAACTATATTTAGGGAAAAGCTCTCATATATTTTTTTTAATTGTAGTGAAAACAAGTTAAGAATATTTTATAAAATATATTTATTTGTCTTCAAGTATGTGGAAGACATCTCAAAAATTGTCTTTCCAGTAAGAAATTTTATTGCGTGTTTTTAAAGTACTTCTGACTGGATTTTAATTCAGGTACTGGCGAACATGCTGACAGAGAACGATAAGCTTCTAATACTGATATCTGGTTTATTCTGGGTTTCATGAACAGCTTTTCATTGATCATTGTCTTAATCTCATTAGTTTTAATACAACTGTAGTCAAAAGTGAGAAAGCAAGTGGAAAAGAATCTAAACTACAATGGCTAATGGAGAACCTAAATAAGCCACTCATTAAGAAAAACAAGAAGGAGAGAACTAAAAAAGAACTAAGAACTACAAAATGAGTAAGAACCAAGAAATAAAACTTTTTCTCTGGATTTACATTGAAATGCTGTACAGTCAATCAGTGTTCAGCTAGATATTGCTGCATCATTAAGTGTCCTTACTTTTTTTTGCAGTTTTTAGTGTTGAAATACCAAAGTAGTCCCAGAAGTTCAAAGCAAAATAGAATAAAATTTTTCATGATGTATCTTTACCCATTATCAGGACAGTAGCAGAAATTGAGCCAGGTGGGGAAGTGAATACTCATCTTCCACACATTTCACCTTTTATTTCAAAGCTCTTGATGCACTGATGTTCTAAGTTCATGTTTAAGAGACACTTGATACTCTTTTGCCTGAATAAAAGCAGATTTCTTTGTGTGTATTTGTGTGTTCATAAATGAGCTGCTTGGTGAATCATTCCTGTCATTAGAAGGTAGATAAACTGCGGGGAGGGAACAAAGTCATCATTTCTACCTCTGTGAAAATGATGGGGGTTTTTTAATTATTAAAATGCAATTATTTCCATTATTGATGAGCGTGATACTCAGGACAGCATCAATACAAACTGTCCAGGACACACACTCACTTGGATCTCAGGCTGGTCTGGCTGCAATAGAGTATTGATGCCAGTGTTTGTTTCACTTCTAATTCACATAATGGATGAGGACTTAAATACAATCCATGGCAAATTAGTACCTAGGAGATTGGATTTATTTATTTATTTATTTAATGCATTTATTTTTGTTACATGTGAGCCTTTCCATGATATCAAAGCAGGAGACTTTCTGTATTAGGGCAACTAAAGAGCACTAGAATTTGAAACACAAAATCTTATTAATATTTGAGGTATGTTTTCTGGGCTTTATGAAATTTGCCACCAATACAGGTGTCAGGTTGCTTTCTAGCCTCTGTATTTTTCTCATTGTTTCAGTTTCTCGTGTTTCAATTTCCCCCTATAATATGTACTAAATAAATATATGCATGCATACATTCATTCATACATACGCAAACTTTTGAACATAAAAATACATGTGCAATTATTTTCATTTTCCAAAAATTTCTTGCTGTTTGTATCACACTGTGCTTGCAAAAATCACACTGAAAGACTGACACTCTTCATAGTTTGGCTTTGTGAACAGAAATGTCACTTCCTTCACTTGGGCTTGAGAATGCCATGATTTATAGTATGCTTTGCTTGGTTTCTGTGGGAAGCAAAACCTGGGCCATTAGAGTAGAAGAAGCTGACATCTTCTTTGCTGCATCCTCTTTTCAGGTAGCTGTAGAGAGTGATGGGGTCTCTCTTCAGCCTCCTCTTCTCCAGAATAAAAATCCCTTGTTCCCTCAATCACTGAGTAAAGGGGGACGATCATCAACTTAGTCACACTGTCTACACTATTTCTGATACAAGCTAGGATGCCACTGGCCTTCTTGGTCACCTGGACACATTGCTGGCTCATGTTCAGCCATCTGTTGACTGAACACCACCAGATCTTTTTCTGATAGGCAACTTTTTAGCCACTCTTCCCATAACCCGTAACACTACATATAGATTTTATGATGCAAGTGCAGCACCCAAAACTCAGCCTTGTTGAATATCGTACAACTGCATGCGGCCTATCGATCTAGTCCAGAACCTTCTGGAGGGCCTTTCTACACTCAAGCAGATCAACATTCCCCCCCAATCTGATGTCACTCTCAAACTTAGGGTGAACTTAATCTCCTCATTAAGATCATCGATAAAAATATTAAAGAAAACTGGTCCCTGTACTGAGTCCTAGGGAATGCAACTGGTGACTGTTGACCAAGCAGATTTAACTCAATTCATGGCGCCTTATGCTTGGATGTACACACATCCAATTTTTTTCACCCAGAAAACTGTATACCTGTCCAAATCATGAGTAGACAGTAGACAGGGAGAAAACTGTATCAAATGCTTTGCAAAAATCCAAGTAAATGCTATCTGCAGCATTTCCACTAAGCATGTCATCTTATCATAAAAAAAGATCAAGTTAGTCAAGTCGTTGCCTTTCATAAACCCGTGCTCAGGTAAAAAGTGATATGACATAAGGAAAGAGCCTCAAGATTTGCAGGCTTAGATTGAATATCAGGGAAAAAATTATTTCTGGAAGGAGTGGTTAGTCATAGGAATAGGCTGCCAAGGGGAGTGGTGGAGTCACTGTCCTAGAGGATATTTAAAAAATGAGTGAATGTAGAGCTTAGAGACATGCGCTAGGGGTTGACCTGTCAGTGCTAGGTGTGTAATTGGATTTGGTGATTTTAAGGATCTTTTCCAACCTAAATGATTCTGTGACTATATTCTCAAAATGACTGATAAAAAGGTACCCTTCCAAACAAACTGGATACTACAGGCCTTTTCATTTTGCAACAAAAATAAGCTCCTGTGCTTATACTTTTAGAACTGTAATTCCTCTCTTGAAGAAATTACATCTAGTGACTCATAGAGGCACTCAATATAAGCAAAATAATATTATAAAAAAGCAACCAAATATACACCTTCCAATCAAAAAAAAAAAAAATCAGTTTTTCTTCCATATGTAGCTCAATTCCCATTTATGCTTTCTACTAAAAGCTGAAAATATCATCTGTACATAAACAATGATAAAGACTGTTTTAACCAGAAACCTGATGTAGGCAGGTTTTCTTATAGACAGGGGATTTGGTTAAATGCACAAAAGCAACTGAGCAAAACAACCAGTACAATACGGTATATCAAGAGTAATTAAAAGCCTTCATTTAAAATGTGACAACCAAATCATTTTATATTAGACAGAGAAACCCCTATCGACATTTGAAAATAATGAATAAACAGAATGTCAATTCACTAACATTTGCTATTTAGGCTTTGATGCATACTCTTAGCTCTAAAATCTGCTCCTGGATACACACAGGAAATTCCTATTGAAGTCAGTTGGAGTTGTTTATGTGTAGTTGGCAGCGAATTTTGGCCCTCTGACATTTTTTTAGTGTTCATTTAAGAGAGTACAGACTAGCATAAGCATCAGTTTAACCCTCTGTTTGAAGAACTTGCTCTCAATGGATCCAAACTTCACCGCTGTGGCCCATTCTCTTAATACAGATCAAACCAGACCAGTTTCTGTACCACTCAGACAGAAGTGGCAATGCAGTTGCTGCATTCACTGCTTGTCTAGGAACATATTAATGATACAAACAGATAAACTCGAGTGGGTTGAATTCATCCTGTCTATCGCTACAAAATTTAATCTACTTGTAGACGTAATACAGACATGCGCCATCTCACAACAAAGCGGTACAAATACGGATGAATCAGGTATTCAGAAGATGAGTAAGAGAAGAAGATCTGAGAGGCAGTGAGTGCATTTTCTGCACTTGCCCCCTTGCCAGTCCCCAGTTCAGCTCCTCTGCCTTCCTCTCACATCTTGGTTTGCACAGCCCTGAGAAAGCGACTTCTGTTTTCAGGTCTGTGGCTTGCTCCTCCAATGAACATGCAAAATGCAACTGTGAATGGCAGGGCTGCCTATGGATGACGAGTAGTTCTTATGAGCTTAATGAAATATTGGGAGAAGAAGCAAAACCTTTAAGCAGCTCCAGGCCCTCAAGGTGCAGGTCCTCTCCTTGGAAAGCTGCTCATCTGGGTCAATATGGATGTCTGTATCTGTCTCAGCAGAAAAATAGCTAGAGAGCATCGTTGCTCAGTCGTCTGTGCCTGCAGGTTACAAGAATTCTTCATTATCACTGCAAATGATCAAAATAATGCAGTGTATAGAAACTTAGTCACAGTACTAAATTTACATAGGAGCAAGGAGAACAGTGGAGACTGTTTTTAGTTTTTAGTTTTGCCTCTACTCTGTGCACCTCTTCTTTGAAATGATGGTTTGTTTTTTCCTCCACTTGAATACATTTTGTACTACATGTTTTCCTTTACAATTCTCCTTGTTCACTCCTAACAAACACATCCATGCTGTTTGGCAGTATAAGAAGCAAAGGGAGCAGCCCAACAGTCGGTGTGCAATTAGTAATCATCACTTCCCCTTGCAAAGTAATAGGGATTTTCCCAGCCAGGACACCCACACACATTCCTTCTGTGCATGGGAACCTTCATTTACCTAAGCCTCTCAAGTCTGATGTTTGATGATGAGCCATAACTGGTGTATGCATATGTCTGTGGTTCATGCTCTGCCTGAACATCACAGCAGTGCAAAGCACTACAACACTGTGAACACTGCTGGATATGAGAGATCCAAAGAGAAAATGAGGGCTACTTTGAGCTTACTCACATAGAAGACCTCTCCATGCTTTCCTTCGTCATTTAGAATCTAAGATTTTAAACATAATACAGCAGTAGTTTACTCACCAAAACCAGGGTTGTGGTTGTATTAGTAGGGGTAAATGCTTCTTCATAATTTTTTTTTTACTTTAGTCTTAGTTTTAAGGCATGAGAAAGAGCTCTGCTTCTCACTATGTGGGGTCTCACATGAGAGGAATTTATTTTTTAATAATTCTCTGATAGAGAATCACATAATTTTCATGGCAGTACTTTAATTGGTGTTAATTTCTATACACCCAAAGCAACCCACTGAAATACAATGTGAATATTCTTTAAATTTCTTTTTCTGTTTTTTAACCCCTGTATTTTAACAAGTACTAGCCAATGACAGATTTGCCATTAGATTTAATGGAAAAATTTACAGTTTAAAACTGTTTTTATGACATCTAGCTACACCAAGGTGGAAATTCTACTGGTAAAACAGCAATTTTAGTACTGCATTTACAGCCAAAAACATTTTTGTCACTCCTAAATTGACAAATTTCAATTGCTGCTTATTGGTAAAACCAATTTTTTAAATTACACAGTAAGAACATAACAGTCTCTGTCACTGTGTAATTAAGTCCCTTAAACTGTTTGCTATATATAGAAATACTGTATTACAAAGTGTTAGCTACTGTTAAAAAATTACCAATTACATTTATAGGGAAAACCATTAAATTGATTTACAGCACAGCAGTTAACTCCCTGTGCTTGTGATAAAACTGCTAATATGACACAAAACTTAGTTTACAGTTTAACTCTGCAAACTTAGGAAAATTATAAACAGGGAGGTACAAAAAACTAATGAACATCTGAAATATTTTTACTAAATACTCTTCTGCTGGAGAGACAGTTTGATGTTTTCTAGCACGAAGCGATTCCTTCAATACACTTTGAAAAGAGTTAAAGAGAGTCTGACTGTTCTTTCAAGGATCCAGACCAATTTTGGGTCAAAACCTTAATTCCTAAATTAATATCCAGCAAATTCTAGTGCCTCACTGGTCTTGATCTCATAAATGTGGATGGTGAGGTGGTGCGTGTCAGCATACAATACATTTACTATCAGCATGTTTAAATTTTTTAATGTCTGCTTTCACAGTTAATAATGAATATGTGAACTTCTCCAAGAACACTACTTCTGATGTTGAATAGTTTGAAGTATCAGTGCCAAAGATACAGTTTATATGTCGAGGTGTCGAGATTCTGTTAAAATATAAAAGAATTATTTTCCACTTCATCCTGTCTTCAACAACATGCTAATGTAATCCACTAGTTGTTTACCATTTTATGTATACTGCACACACACACACACAGAGAAACAAACAAAAAAAAAACCCAGAGCAATCTGACATTAATTTTAGCCATAGTAAAATGAAAATGAGTGCAATTTAAAAAAATAGTACCATAAAATAACAAAGTAAATACGTGTCTCCTTTCACCATTAGCATTTTGTTTTCTTTTAGACACCTTCATTCTTGAGTCATCCGTTAGGCAAGAAATCATCATCAGCTTTTTGGAAATCTGTTATGTAAAGTGAGAGAGTTCTAAGCCTTGTTGGTGAATTCAAGCCTTTGCTACAGACAAGGGGAAAGTCACATTTATTTCATCCTGATCTGGAGTTATTTTAAATATAATTTCTTTTCTTTTTTTTTTTTTTAAACCACGGACACATTAGAAGAAATGTATGTGCAAATTTGTGAGTGACTGCACATTTTTATTAATGGACATTTAGCCCATTATTTACAGTGATGACTTCTCACTTCCGAGCAAATAGGAAAAGGAATCTCCCCCTTACATAATCAGAATATACCAGGACTCAGTGTTCACAGCCACAGTAGCTGAAGAACTGAGACTGAGGAATAAAGAAGGGCAAGAAATAAATATTTGGCTGTCATTATACAAAGAGAAGCAATGAAATATTATTGACGTACAAGCTTCCTTATTTTCCAAAAGCTCTTTAATTTTTTTAGCATTTGTTCAGTATAAACTTGAAGTTAAACAAAAAATCAAACAATTTGATGAATACTCAAGTTTTTCTTACCTGTCCGAATCATTCATCAGAATGAGAGGAAAACCTCCATGACCTGATCCCTCATATATAAATGCAGTATTGACATTTCTGGATAACAGAAACTTCAATTTAATAAAATCTAATTAGAGACCAGACCGTAGATACATGTCTAGTTTTGAACGACAAGTACAAAAGATAATGGATCAGCTGGGAAAAATGTCGTAATTCTGCCCTTTATTGGCAGAATGACCCGTTTTACTCAAGGCAAAGCCATGCTGTCCAGTGGGATATGGCCGTCCTATAGGCAGTTTGAAGCAAAAGGGAATGACTCATTTGAAATCCAGATATCTCTCAACAAAACTTGCAATACTCTGAAAGACAAAGGATAATTATGAGGACAGTGATAGTGGCTGACAAGATCAGTTTTCAAAACAAAAAACCATTAGCTGAATTAGTAAAACTGAAGAAAACAAGCTGTGGTAAATTTTGACTTTTTGCTGTCAATCATTTCTTTCTACATATGAGATAGTTCATACATGATGTGGGTGATATAGCAGCATCATTAATAAACGAAGCTGGATGAAACTTTCTGTATGAACTATGAAGAAAAATACCACCATCAGAAGAAGAGGTCAGCCTCCACAGAAACAGCAAATTCTAGTTGATCAAAATAATCAAAATTAATTTTTCTAGCTCTGGAATGATGATGCATTCAGATTTTAAATAAAAATGTAATAAAATAATTTCACTACCTTTAGAACCCCAAGACTGGCAGTAACATAACATAACTGTGAAAAGAGTATGGTCACTTCATTTCAAATTCAGCCTATTTTACAGCATAAAAGTTAACAGCTATGTGTGAGACAGTCAATTTTCTTGTGTAAATCATTTGCTACTAACATCAGTCTTTAACTCAATGAGCAATATTTATTTGCTTGTGCTTCTCTACATTTCCTCAGTATGGATTATATTTTCACATGTTGCCTTTATTTTTAACAAAAGAGAGAATAAAACCCCGATCTTTTACATTTTTTGAAATCTAAAAGTGGAACCCAGCTTTTTTTTGTCAAAGTTTTAAGGCATGATATGTGAGTTAGTCACTGGCTTAAACAATTCACGTAGTTTCAATAATATAACCTTAAATCATTCTCTTCATGAAATATGGAAAGTATTACATTTTAGCAAGCTTTATCTTATCAATTAATAAGCCTTCTTATGCCTGCTTATTTTACTATAAAGTTTTAAGCCAGAAATCACTGTGACAAGTTAATGATCTTGAGTTTAGTGTTTAAACCGGGACGTTACTTGGGTCACAGTATGAATGAAAACAAAAATCTTTTTATAAACTTCCTCCCTTTTGGTGCACACAGCATTTCCCATTCTGTGCCTCTGTGGGTGTCAGCTGGTCCTTGGCAGTAGAAGACATGTTCTTGCATTCTCAGACTCCATGGTTGTCATCTATAGTGAGGAGAATAGTTAATAAAGTACAATAGCAGTGAGTTCTTCACCAGCTACCCACATTTGTTGATACACTGTCCTGAAGAGTTTGTGATTTCACTCATTAGTTATGCAGCAAAAAAATCTGAATCCTTTCAAGCATTACAAATGTCAGCTCTAACAGAAGCACAAGAGCTTAAAAATGGATCAAAGCTGACTTTTCTGGCTCCTGGTCTGCCTCACAAAATTCCTGATTTGTGTATGTATGAATGAACACAAAATGGGAAGACACAAGTTTTAACAAGAGAACTTAACCTTTTGCTTTCACTTAGTTAGGAAAAAAAAAAAAGGCAGTCAAAAAAATTAAAGTCTATCCCACATAGACAAAAAATCTGTAGTATGGGAGCTCAAGAAATTCAGAGATTTTTACATGCATGCATAATTTTATTTCAAATATGGTTTTAATATGATAATTTTGATGTAATGAGGAGCTTTTTCCTTTTTTTTTTTTTTTTCTCTCCTTTTTCTAGTTAGCATTCAAATCAGAGCACCGGTGATACAGCATCCTTTCCAGATACATTATTAGCTTTGCTCATCCTATCATGTCTTGGGTCATATCTCCTCATGCTCTAAAAGCTGTAGCTGCGAGCTGCTGCCCCTTTGCAGACACTGCTTGGAAGCCTCAGAGGAAGCCCGTAAGCCTTGTACACATCCTCTCACTGAATCAGTGTGAATGAAGGATGTGAGGCAAGGAGGCTGCATAGCATCACTTCTGAGAAATCACCTCCTCCCGTACTTTCTGAGCGTGGGCACAAATGAGGAGACGCTCCAGTCACACTGATTTCTACACGTCAACGCCTTTTCCTTTACACATGCTGACTAGCTCCTTTTTGATCTTTGCGCATTTCACTTCCAATCTAATATGTCACATAATATTAACAGACATAATTAACTGAGAAGTTGATCCTGCTCCCATTCAGGACAAGAGGAATTGGGCTTTGAGTGAAAAGGGGAGGAATAAGAGTTGGTAGGGTCAAAGGTCATCCAGTTTAAAGAAATTTATCTAGGTTCACTTTAAAAACCACATAAATCTTTCTCTCTTCACACTGGGGACAGACAGCTAGGGAAGTAAAAGGGTGGCAAAAGATTTGCAGACAGTTTTTCATCTGGAAGCAAATGTAAAAAGAAGAGAAGCCCCTCTCATTTGATTGTTTTGCCTATTTCTACCACTTTTTGTTTTTCATTTCCCCTGTAAGGTGTAGAAGGGAAGGAAATAAAACAGCTTGTATTCAGACTACAATTACTGCAAACTTGCAAAGATCAGAAGTGCCCAACAGACTCCTACAAAAACCTTCTTGGGCTGTACATTGCAACACATTCTGTTGTGTTACAGCATGCTCATTCATCATACGGCCAAATACCAGGTACTGAAGCTTATATGCCAGATGCATATCCCAGCAGTTTATCTGCATTTCAGAAAGGTTATTGTGGCAGATACATCCCCATCACTGCCACTGGAGTATAACCAATGTGTATCTACTCTCCACTCCCACCACACATACAGAAAAGCAACTGCACTGTGATGAGGGAGCTTAGCTTTTAATAAGATGATGGTTGCACATTTGGTCGTGTAAAGGCACAGGGAGAGCATGCAACTTTAAAGACAGGTCACCAAAGGAAGTTCACTTCCAAAACTTTTGTCTGGCCCAGAACTTAGCCATTCAGAATCTGTAGGGCTCCCAGAAAAAGCTAGGAAGATCCCATGACACTTGTGTTCACAGACCACAGCAGTCTGCACACAGACAAAGAATTGGGAGTGGCCCCTCTTGGAGTAGCTCAATCAGCTGTAGCTGAGAGGATGAAATATTGTCAAAAGGTTTATGCACTCTAGTCTGCTACCACAGCATAGGACAATCTAGTTTATATTCCAAGAAAGAAAAGTCATAGGAAAGAGTGATGCTTCCATGACTTCTTCTGTACTCCCCGCACCTTTCTATTTGTGCAGAGTCTATGCAGGACAAACTAATTATTTCCTTCCTCAAAACGGCTTCCATGTCACCTCAACCATCCTTCCACTGATGGAAAGCTGAAACAGAGCAACTGTAAAGACGAAGCCTTTGATGTCAGTGCAGAGGAACTTTGGCTAGTGAGCATTTTTCATATATGTAATATGGCATTTGAAGAATCCTTTGACACAACAGATCTTCAAAAGATGAAAGTTTAAAAATATATTAAAAGACCTTGTTTTATGTTCCAGACTGGTTTCTGAATGCTACTCAATTTACATCCATTTAGTGTTTTATTTAATAGTAGGGACTGAAATAACAATATGGAATATTATTACAACAGAAATCTAAAGTAAGTTTTTGTCTTGTAGATATCCACAGATAACACCAGTAGGAAACAGCAAGAACACCCCATTTACTATGCCATTAACATTAGAGTGATTAGGATACAACTATTAAACCTCATTGCTTTGATTTAGATTTTAGAACTTGACAGAAAGTGTAACCCCTTTTCTGCAACGCAGTCCTGTTTGCAAAAAGGGTATTTATGTCCAATGGTATTTGTCAGTACTGGTGGTCAAGGAGCTGTGGAAACTGCTGCTGTCTGAATTTTTCCTTCAGAATTTCTTGGCGCTTAGAAAGTTTCAACCTTGTCACGTTTTCAAGGCTACTGTAGGATGGTATCAGTATATACTTCTTAAGTCTGCCAGAGGAAGATGCTGATTATTGTAAAAGGGAAACATTTTCTTGATGTCGGGGTGATGTGGAGGGAAAGAAGGAGCTAAGGGTCATGGTTTAGCACTAAAATGGCTGCCAGGCTTATAATGGCAAGTACTAAGGAACTCCAGTGTGTAATATATATATTTCTTTTTCTGACAGGATGTGCACAATATAATTACACTCTCTTACCGTTGGTTATTTTATTTGAGCCGTGCTGTTCAAATCAGCCTTTCCTTTGATTTAACTGGGATTTTTTCCTGACAGTAATTTCAGTTCTTTTTAAAGGAAATTCAAATATAATATAATCATATAAAATAATTAAATAACTATAAAGTCTATTTCACCAGGAAGAGAGAGATGTTCACATGCTGTGGAGCCAGAAAAAGTAAATGCTTATTCCTGGATTTTTTATTTTATTTTATTTTTTTCCTTATGTGTGTGTGTGGATGAGAATACATATCAAAACACAAAACCTTCTGTACTTTGGAAAGAATATACAGTTATGAAAGAAAATAAGAAATGAATCCTTCTGGTAGGTTCAACTCTGAGTCAGCTGCAATACATTCCAAAAGACTACTTGATGTTGCTTTGTAAGTCTAGCAAGCACTCAAAGTGCTATAAAACAAAAACAAAAAAAGTAAAACTTTTGTTTGTTCACTGGGG
The DNA here is from genome assembly GCF_987193195.1 of Phasianus colchicus. Classification (NCBI taxonomy): domain Eukaryota; kingdom Metazoa; phylum Chordata; class Aves; order Galliformes; family Phasianidae; genus Phasianus; species Phasianus colchicus. The sequence continues at coordinate 4,632,974 of NC_143438.1, forward strand.
GTTAGGGCTTCTGTCTCATGGACATATCCCTCAGAGCTGACGTTAGGATAATGGATCCTGCTTTAGGCCTGACATCAGGAAAAAGTTGCTGGTGCAGAAGCACAACTGCACTGACAGGCATTGGCCAAGATCTGTGTCTTGACCTTTTTTTTTTTTTTTACTTGTTTGAAAGATGTTTTATTTGTAGGATGGGACCAGTCAAATTTCAGCACCTTAAGTCCACATTATGAACTTCCTTCTCTAGTTCCTTAATTTTGGTTTTTGCTCCTGCATTTTCTTTCTCTGCATCCGATTGTTCAAACAGCCAATACAGAGTCTGAACTCTGAACTTTCTTAGAGAAACATGTATTTCAGTTGATATAGGGCCAATTGCTGTTACAGAAACACAAGAAAAATACTCCCAAACAGGTAGGAAGGTGCTTCTGAGATAACCATGACCTTTTGGTAAAAGTGATCCCATTTCTCCTCAGCAATGTCCTACATTATAACTTTTATATGTGTGATAAGAGCATAAGGCAGGAATTTTGCCTATGAATTAGGCAAAATGTGGAGAAGAAAAAGGGAGGATTGCCTACCTCACCTTTCACAGACAATGGCACTTTTGTCATTTTGCCTGTGCCCTAAATAGACTAGATTCAGTAGCTTTGAATTCATGACATTCCTTCTCACACCGCTCTCCAGCTCATAATAAGCTAGTAGCTTAGCAGTCTTTTATTTTTTTCCTTTTATTTTTGTCTTTTTTTTTTCTTTCTTTCTTTCTTTTTTTTTTTTAAATTGGCTAGGAAGGCAGGCAAGCTTTACAACCAAAACAATCAATTTCAAGCTGCCGAACCCAATCAGGCCAGTTTGAGAGTGACCCTTTAAATTGAGTGTGAAATTGGGAGATGGAGCTCCCCTTTCCTACTGCAGAGCTGGTGGAGAAACCATCACTTCCTTTTGTAAGTGGGTGCATTAATAGTTGTGCTGTTCTTGCAGACATTATGTGCTAACAAAACTATGTGTGCCTGGTTCTGTAGCAGGTTACAGGGGAAAAACAAAGCAAAGGCCATCTGGCTTCACCAGTTAGTATGTATAATGTCCAGATACTAATGCTTAATGCACTTGTAAATATAAGTTTTCTCTCTCTAAGGGTCTGATTTTAATTTGGGTAATATTCCTGTTAATAATAACATCTAATTACAACATCCATTAAAAGTTAGTAACATTAATTTAACAGGGAGAAAATCTAATAGAGTTCTTAGAGTGGCACTGGCATTTTTCCATTAAATTAATGTTACAAACTTTTAAAAGGATGTCTTAAATAGACATCATTAGTGGTGGGAATATTAAACAAATTAAACTCAGACCTTTAATATGAGGTGGGAGCCTATTTATGAATCCAAGTAAAGGTGTCTGCTATGCCTTTCAACCTATTTAAAATGTTCAACAGGAAGCATAAGTTTGTGCAAAATTCATGGTACCTAAGTTTCTTCACAGGAAAGGCTCAAATTAAAGTCTTTTTTTTTTTTTAATCTTTTTTTTTTTTTTTTTTTTTTTTAACAGTATCTCTTTTGCTGGCCGTGTGGTCTACACATTACTTGCCTGACTGCTGCTGTTTTTCTTCTCAACAGTGACCTTCTGGCCTATTAAGTTTCCTCCTTTGGGTTATTTTTGTTGTTGTTGTTTAAAGAGTGTGATCATGAATCCAAAGGATGAACGGTCCCTCCTACTGCTAGGCAAAAGCCTGGATGGTTTTGAAACAGATTCCTGGGTTTGGCTGAAGAGGGACAGATTGTATCAGGGATGCATAGATTTTAAAATGCTTACCGTAGTTTAAATTTCATATTGCATCTGCAATAAAATAATTTACACATTTAAAACATGATCCTGCTTGGAAAAGCCAATAAAACTGTTAAATAGATTAATTTTTTAAAGGTAGCTTTTGGTTTACAAGTTGACTACAGATAGAACATTTTCTAAGTGAAACACTGGATTGCACAGACTCTTTTACTCTTGAGGTGATGATGAAAGGAAGAGGTACAAATGAAAGAAGCTAGATGCTTAATGTAATACTGGGAAGAGATCAGCAAGTGACAGTCTATGTTGTGTTCCACGTATAAAACAAACATTATCTATTGCTAAATGCTTCAGTACAAACGCAACAAAATTTGATGAAACAGCAGTGAGAGTGAGAAGAGTGGAGCAGTGCAGCATGGTCAGACTCAGCAAACTGTAACGAATGCAAATCCACAAATTTTTAGTCTGTGCTGAGGTTTTTTAAGCAGACAGCAGCAAATACACTTATGTTCAGAGTGTCTGGAATAGATACCAGGATAGAATCTATCCATGAGCAGCTAGTGTTTGACTTACTGAGCTTGTGCCACTCTTCTGACTGCATACTGTGAAAAACATATTTAGAGAGGTCTGATCTACTGTAAATACTGAGATGGGCATGCATTCAAGCTTACAATTACTCACGACTCATTGTGTAGTACATTAGGCAAAAGGCTAAACAATCTGCTTGACAATTGTTGTTTTCACATTTACCTTGATATACAGGTACGCTTCTCCTTTTCACATTTGCCTGCGACCTTTCAATCTGTGAATTTATAAACTGGTTGAAGCAGGTATACTTGAGGTTCCCGTGAATAAAACCTGCCCTACTAGCATCCAGTCACTCCTAAACTGGTGTGGACAGGATGGTGCAATCCTTTTCCAAACTGGGTCTATGCAGACCCAGAGATGGGATGTGAACTTGTGTCCAACAGTTTTGTTGGATTTCAGGGCTCATGAGCACTATTGAATGGTATGTCTGCATTTTTACCTTTTTCAGGCAGCCTTGGTGTTATCTCCCACTCACAGGGCTGACACACGTGGATTTCCTGGGGCTCACAAGTGTTTGCCTGGACACTGAGCCTTTAAGGAGCAGAGGTGGCTTTGCATCACCATCCCAAGAGCGTTTTGCTCACAAAACACAGCCAAGAAACATGAAGAACTAAGAAAACAACAACAGCCACCTAACCTCATTGACTTCGGTGTTTATTAATAATAAATACTTGGAGGTGGGAGAGCTGTCTGGAATCTGAATCCCTATTCCTGCAAGCCAAGTTGTTCACCTCTCAAAGCTCAACAATATTTGACAAGTCTTAATTAAAAGTAATGTTGCTTTTTCTTAAAAAAAAAAAAAGAAAAAGAAAATAGAGAGTGAGAGAGCGGATGAAGAATAAGGAATTTAGAAGTAAATCAGTATGTTATGTAAGGAGAAATAAAATATTAGTTTAATTTGGAAGTATTAAAAGTTAAGGAAAATATGCACTGGGTTATGGAAAAATCATGTTTTGATTCAGCTGGGTAAACTGAATGACAAATTGTAACAAACAATGAGCTTGCAAATGGATTTATTTTTAATCCTTTTGATATCTATTTGGTTACACTTTTCAGATGAGATGAGAAAAGAGGTTTTACATTACTCGACTGCTGAAATACTCCAGTGTCCAAGTAGTTTAGTGATACTGTTTGAAAGAGGAAAAAAAGCCTAGTATGCCATTAAACAGATTGGTTTTCTTCTTTTGTTCCACAATAAGCTGCTGTTAGTTGGGAAAATATACAGCCATTTGTATCATTCTACAGCCAGAAATTTAAGCAGTGATAATATAGTGCAACGTTATAACCAATACAGGGTCTCAAAAAGACTGTAGAAACTTATGTTACCTAAAGCAATTAGATTGTCATTACAGAGATATTAGGAAAAAAAAAAACATTTTATAGTGTTGAAGAGAGAGTGTTAAAACAGGGAAAAAAAAAGAAAAAAAAGAAAAAAGAACCCATAAAACAACAAGAATAAAAAAAGACAAGAACATTTTGTTCCTGAGCTTTCTCCTAATATTGTTTGGACTAAATCATCAGACAATTTCAATGCTACTAATTTTAAAAACTGAAGGTTGATAAAGTAAAATGTGCAACCTTTGTAAGTGCTGTTGTTTGCTTTTATGCTTCCCCTTTTTACTCCCAGACATTACCTAAAAATGATTCAGCATGATCTTCTATGTTCATGGTCACACACATTCACACGTAACTTCAATGTGCGTGTGAGACATAAAGAATAATGAATGAAATCCCTAAAAACAACCAGTAAACAACCACCAACTCAATTCTCCCTCACCCAGGTTTTTCACAGTGTAGTAAAGGCATTACTATTGGCTGAGGTACTCAACAACTTCTTCCTCTCAGCCTGTGAGAGGATGGTTTGGAATGTGGGGACTAGGGGAGCAATGTCTCTTCCACTGCAAGCAAAGATCAGGTTTGCAACCACCTGAGGAACCTGAACATCCATAAGTTTATGGGTCCCGATGAGATGCATCCCAGAGTTGTGAGAGAAGTGACTAATGGACTCGCCAAGCCTCTCTTGATGACATTTGAAAAGTCATGACAGTTCAGATGAATGCCCTGGTGACTGGGAAAAAGGCAGTGTTACACCCATTTTTAAGAAGGGTAGAAAGGATTGATCCTGAGAATTACTGACCTGTCAGTCTCACCTCTTTGCTGGGAATGACCATAGAGCAGATCCTCCTGAAAGCAATGCCAAAGCACATGAAAGAGGAGGAGGAAGTGATATGGGATCATCAGCATGGCTTCACCAAGGACAAGTCTTAGTTGAACATGAGGAATTCTATCATGGCATAACTACTTTAGAGGAAAAGAGCTACTGTTGTCATCTATCTGGACTTTAGCAAGGCCTTTGACATGGTCCTCCACAAAATTATTCTCTCCAAATTGTAAAGATACCAGGTGGATCTGATGGGTGGACTGTTTGATGGATGAGGAACTGGTTGCAAGATCGTATTCAGAGAGTATGATCACAGTGGTCAGTGGCTCAATGCCTGGATGGAGATCAGTGATGAGTGCTGTCTCTCAGGGGTTTGTACTGAGTCCAGCATTGGACTGTCACTGTCTGGACTGTCACATCAGTGACATCGACAGTGGGACTGAATGCATACTCACCAAGTTTGTGGATGGCACCAAGCTATGTGGGGTAGTTGATGTGCCATTTAGAGAGACCTAGACAGGCTCAAATAGTGGATCCAGGTGAACCTCATGAAGTTCAACAAATCCAAGTGCATGGTCTTGCATCGGGGTTGAGGCAACCCTCACTATCAAGACAGGCAGAGAGATGTAAGGCTAGAGTGCAGCCCTGGCAGAAAAGGACTTGGGGGTACTGATGGATGGCAAGCTGGACATGACCCAGCAATGTGCCTTTGCAGCCCTGAAAACCAGCTTCATACCAGGCTGCATCAAAAGATGCGTGACCAGCAGGTCGAGGGAGGTGATCCTGCCCCTCTGCTGTGTGCTGCTGAGGCCTCACCTGGTCTTCTGCATCCACACGTGGAATCCTCAGAGTGGTATATGCAAAATAAGAGAGGTAAAGCACTGGAAAATGTTTCCATGACTTGTGATAGATGCCCTATTCTTGCAGACACTCATCAGGCTGAATCAGGCTCTGAGGAGCCTGATCTATTTGCAGATGTCCCTGATCACTGCAGGGACCTTTAAAGGTCCCTTCCAACTCAAACAATTCCAGGATTGTATTATGGCATCTCCACAAGAGGTATTGGTTCAATCAATGGGGATAAGTTGCTATTAATTGGTCCGATTTACCTTAATATCTTTATTCAGAGGGAATGGGGGCAGGGTGGGTAGGGAAGACTCTTTCCCCACTCTTAGTATTGTACTCTGCAGAGACACCTTATATCAGCAGTTTAGTGGGAGGAAGTCATGTGGAAGCTTTTCTGTACTGTTCCCATGAGCATTCATCTCCTTATTTGTATCAGACTTGTAGGATGTTGATAATGGTTTGGGTCCATACCTGTAAGTTCTCTATTAAAAAAATGAAAATATTAATGTGCTGCTCTGAAACAAGCTTACTTCCTCCTCAGGTTGAGTGTTATCTAATGCAAATTAATTCAACCTCAGCTCACCCCTTCTCCTTCCCCTCCCTCTTCCCTTTCTCCTTCCCCTTCCTTCCATTTTTAATTGGGAACTTGTCTCATGCAAGATAACCCACCAGCCTTTTGCTATCTACCAAAAGACTTCAGTCAACATGCTGTTTTTGATATAACCCCCCTCCCCTAAATCACCAACACCCCATAACATGCTTGCACAGACACACAGACACACAATTTCCACCTGCTAGGTGAATTAGGAGAAGATAGGCAAAGAAGCATTTCCACAAACACCACTGAAGGACTAAATTCTCCAGTTCTGTACCTCAGCACCCTACTGATATCCAGAGGATTACTTTCATTTGCTTCACATGCAGTGCTGGCTCAAAACATTACCCTCTTAGGAAAATTTTTCATTTTCATGCCTGAATTTATATCCGGGTATTCCTCAAAATCTGAAGCAGTCAGACCAAAACAATTAATCTTTCTATTTCTTGTAGTGCTATCTCCATATGCATATGTGAAATCTCTGTCTCTTCCTCTATCTAGAATTATACAACTAGCACTTGGCTTGAAGGGCAATAGCAGTGAACTATAGCTCAAAGGAGACTGCAACTTTCTTGGAGTGGGGAACTGTCTTCTTAATTACTCTGGAAAAAAAAACCAAAAACAAAACACACCAACTTATGCCATAGTAAAAATAGTTCCTGAAAGTGACTTCATATTGCCCAAAGGAAAAGACTGAGAACATGTTAGGATGATAATTCCCAGCACTAAATATGAGTGAGTAAAGAAGCAACTCCAGGAAGGACCTTGTCGAGCTGCAGATTCCTTCCAAGCCTGATACCTGAGAGTGCATCCACTCCAGGTACACTAGAGATATTTTCTCTGATAAGGTATATAGTAAACTCTACTTTAAAATGACAAGGTAAAAAGTGAGAAGTAGTGAGCTAGCTTCCTTGACTGAGCAGAGCAGAGAGCTGCAGAAATGTCCTTGGTCTGGCCCTTTTCTTCCTTTTTAAAGGGACAAAGTGCAAAAGCAATCCAGTGAGACTGCATTTAAGGCCTAACAATGTAATGTTACAGCCCTTGGAAACAGCTGTGCAAGGAGACCAACAGATTCATCAGGTATGGCGTGGTCTTACTGCAGGTCTGCCTCAAGTGAAATGGTTTAAGCTCTTTTACAGCTGCTTAACCTAGGGGAGAATGGGAAGGGGCAGAGAGAGGCTGGGAATTTCACTATCAGGGGCTGCAACGCTCTGCTCTCCCATGAGAATACTCCTGGAGTCTGATCTGTTTAGCAATGCAAGAGATAGCTTGCCTATTAAATCCAAACAAAGGGTATAGAAAAAAAAAAGTAACCTGCCTGAATACAGCTTATTTGGTGGAATTTACACATTTCTGTAAATGAATTAAATTGCTAGGTACTGAAGTGATGTATCTCAGCAAAACCCATTCATTGGAAACCAGAAACAAACATAAACTTCCAGCCAAATTCTCCAGACCTTATTTAGTCATTATTTAGCCTAAGCTCCCAGCAACTTACATGGAAGTTTTGCCTGAATAAAAACTGTTAGATTTGGTTCACTGTGAGATGGTAAAGACCACAGCCATATATATCTTGACAAATTCTCTCTCTCTCTCTCTTTTCTTTTTTTTTTCTTTTATTTCTTAAGTAACAGAAATTCCTGTAGGGTACTTGAGACCATTCCATTGCATCCATTCTTCACAGCCCATGCATTTTCAGTGAAGCTCAGATTCCACAGATTGCAATAGCAAATCTTTTAGCTTTAGCAAGGTCTTGACTTTTATTCTTACATCTGAAGCAGATTAGAGGAATGGCTGATACTATTTACAGTGAGTAAAGCAGAGAAGGTTGCCATGAGCACTGTTCTTTTTCTCTGATGCTATGAGGCATCAAACAGAAAAAATTCTGGCATCTCAGAGATACTGAACTCTGAAGTTTTGTAGGCTATTGCCTGCATTGCCTTTTCCTCTGGGAATGACCAGACTCCCTGAATGCAAGCTCTCATTCACCAATTGCTACCAGTAACCAAACTCTTGACATGTATGCTCTTGCTGCCAGGCCTGGGACCATATTATGCTTTAATCCCTTCAAGGGATAAATATCATACTGATTTTTTTTTTTTTTCCTTTGGACATACACACTTTTACTGTTTTTTTTTTTTTCCTCCATGTACATCCTGATGTTAAGGAAACAATAATGTCTTTATGGCAAACTCACTTATTGAGTCCAAATGCAAAGTCTTCTTGCTTAGTTTTAAGATTTAACTCATAGCATCTTTCCTAGTAGCCACAAGGATGCTCAAGGACATGTGCCCAAATTCACTTTTCACCAGTTAATATATATTTGAAAGCAAAACAATGAAGCCATAAAATCATGTCAGTTTCTGAAAAATTTCAGAAAAACGCAAGAAATGAAAATCTGAAAGCCTTCTGTGAGGCATGTCATTTATTAAAGTTGCTATAGAATGAATTTCAATACTAAAATCTAAATCAACAGTAGCAGTACTGAAATATAACTAAAACAGTAATTAGTATGGTTATCTTATTATTTTGACAGAAAACTTGTATGTATGGAAAACACTAATTGTTTATCCTTGCTTATATTAAGACACCAAAAAATTCCTGTCAGTCTCATTGTTATTGTTAAATAATAATTTTTGACAGCAGTTTCTGTGGGAGATTTTGGAAGACAGATGATACCCTGACAATAAATTCATTTTCTTGGAAAATAAATTGAAAAGAGAGAGGAAGGGAGAGAGAGAAAAAGAGATGAAAAAATATATAAGGTAGCATCATTAAGTTCTTAAGAGAACATATATCATATTGCTGGCGGAGGAAGGAAGCCAGCAGCCTGACTGGAGATTACTTAGAAATACAGATTTTGAGTATTTTAATAATAAGAAATACATTTGTAAAAGAATGCAATGACAGAGGGACAGATCCAAGTCCCTAACAAGCTAGACCTATAGAGATCACTGAGAAAAAAATCAAGACAAAACAAGATATTTGGTGACTGCATTGTGAAATTCATTATTCAGAGCCTCTTCTGGAGAATAATTCATTTTTTTTTTGTCTGGAGAGTTAAAAAGAAAACAGAGCAGAGTAACAGATTCCTGAATCAATACTGGAAATCAGTACTAGAGATATGATGAAAAGCTAAAATGCTTCGTACTTGTTATGAGTACCTCGTGCTCCACAGTGGTTATATTTTATCTTCTGAACAGGCAGATTATTATCACCTATTTATTGAAAAATCAGGAACATAAGGTAAGTGCTTGTCCCTTTGTAGTTATACTCTAGACAATGCCCCCTCCCTTCAGGTCACCTCAAATACTGCTCATTTTATGCTTGCTATGAATTAATCACTCCAGATTTTAATGCTTTGTTTTTCAAAAGAAAGGAGGTAGTGATTATATAAGTCAGATAACTATTTCTTTTTTTTTATTATTTTTGTTCATTTTTGCTTTGTTTTGTTGATATGTATATTGGAAATAACCTACATTTTGCATCATTCATATCTTTAAACAAAATTTCCCAGACTTACTATATGTTTAATTAAGATACATGCTTCCCACTTAACAGAGACTGAATTTTACAGGAAACAATAGCAGATGTGATGAATCATGCAGCAATCATGAGAATTTTTCTTCTTTTATGTAAATGTGGAGACTAGAGAGCTCTGTTGAGTGGTCTCAGAAAGGTCATTGAGGGCAAGAGATGATATAAACAGTCATCTAAGAGCTTGGCAAATCAATCATAATTAACATTCAGAGATACTTCCTGCATGCAAAGCCCCCAGAGGGAAAGGTCACTGGAGGGGATCACTGGACAACGTGAAGATATGGGAGCAAACAGGTTTCCTCACTCCAGGCCTCCCTTTGGATTGATCAGTTTCTGCACTCACTTTCAATGCCATCTGATGCTGGAGCTGCTTGGGGTGCTGTGGGAAGGGAGTGGGGCAGGGTAGATGGAAAATTTCTCAATTATGAACTGTGCAAACATTTACACTTCTGTCATGTCAAAATGTATTGTATGTAGTTATCTCAAAGAGAGGGCAACAACTAGGTAGTAGCCTGTTTCCTTCCTTTACAAAGCCACAGGTATTTTGTTTCAAGACACCATGGATACTAAAGGCTAGAACAACCCCATGATGTGGAGCCCCCAGTACAAGAAAGACAGAGAGCTGTTGGAGAGGGTCCAGAGGAGGGCCACGAAGATGATCAGGGGTCTGGAGCAGCTCCCCTATGAGGACAGGCTAAAGGAGCTGGGCTTGTTCAGCCTGGAGAAAAGAAGGCTGCAGGGTGACTTCATTGCAGCCTTCCAGTACCTAAAGGGAGCCTACAGAGAAGAGGGGAATCAACTCTTTGAAAGGGTGAGTGACAGCAGGACAAGGGGAAATGCTTTTAAGCTGAGGGAAGGGAGATTTAGGTTGGACGTCAGGGGGAAATTCTTTACAGAGAGAGTGGTGAGGTACTGGAACAGCTGCCCAGAGAGGTTGTGGATGCCCCATCCCTGGAGGTGTTCAAGGCCAGGTTGGATGGGGCCCTGGGCAGCCTGGTCTAGCATTAGGAGGGATGGTTTGTGGCCCTGTGTGTGGCAGGGGGGTTGGAGATTCATGATCTTTGAGGTCCCTTCCAACCCTGGCCATTCTGTGATTCTATGTGTAACAGTGCTGATAATCTTAGGTTTAGGCTCTCAGAGACATGAACAGAAATGGGAAACAGAGTACTCCGCCACTGAGAAACTTGACTGCAGCTCCGTACTTTTATGTTCTAGTGAAGGCTGCAGCCCTTTGGGGGGACTTATGTGAGAGAGAAACGTGCACATACCTACAGCATTCAAGAGGTAAATATGCCTGGAAACAGAGCCACGTTCACAAAGAGTGTATTTCCAGCATCCTCAGGTCACGTGGCAGTCTAACTGAGCATGACAGGAAGAATGAATGTGACACACTTGGTACTCACTGATGTGAAGAGTGCAACCCAGATTCATGAAATCCACATGTTTCAATACACAACAGGCCTTCTCTGTAGATTGTCAATTAAGATTTATCACAGGACCAAAACCACAGGCTAGCTCTGTTAGATTAATCAACAATTTCCACACAGTTTAGATCTGTCAGAAAAGTACAATACAGCCAATACGACAGAGACATCTAAATTTGTGGTTACAGTAAGCCAATTATTTAAAGCTTCTGCTACACAAGAAATTAGTTTTGTTTTTTTTTTTTTTTAAATATAATTTTAATACACTTAAACCCCAAAAATATGATAAACAATATGTTGCTATTACTAGAAAAGCTGGAAGCCCAGGGGCTGCTGTGATAGGTGCCTGCCATATGCATACTGACAATTAATCTGTTCCTACTGCATCTTACAGTCCCAGCTGTTTAAATTTAGGTGACCAGCTTCGTAATGACAGCAGCTGAGCACAGACCACTGCGATATTGCTTTGTCTTGTCCCTTGTCAACTCAAACCCTGATTAGGTTCAGTTCCAAATGCATCCAAATCTAGGCTATGGATATAACCCACATTCCTGCCTCCACTTCAAGGCTTTTACCCTTAGTACTGGAAAACTATGCAAATATCTGGGGTATGTCTATTGCAGCAGCAAACAATAGCTGTTTTATGGAAAACTGGTATTTCCTCTTAGCTAGACAGAAGCCGTTGTGAAGATGGCTACCATTAATTCATAAATGTGGATTTCCATGAACTAGATGAATGTCTAGAATTTGATCTTGGACTGAAATGCAGTATTTTGCTTTAGAAAAATTGGTCCTGAATATGATTATCTTGGAAGAGTTCATAGTAATAATGTAGTATAGCAAATGGGAGAAAAAAAAGTGCTTGACGACAGAATTAACATTACTCTAATAATAGTTCTTATACTATATGCTCCTGATTCTGTTCTGTCATTTCCTTCTATGAGCTTCATGTTGAACTCAGTGATTATTCTGAATGTATGTATCTCACAAATCAAGCCAAGTTCCACTTAGATTCTGAACAAAAATACACTTGCTATGTAACAAACCCAATGAATGCATAACCAATTTAAATGCAATTTAAATACTATTATAAGGGTGAAGCATAATTAATTTTAAAATCATATTTAAGTGTTTTTTAGTTTGTGATCTCCTGCCTCATTTAACGTGAAGAGAACACCACTAAATCATTTACTTTGCACATAGGGGAAGCTTACTTTCTACTCAAGTATTTAGCATTTTTATTCCTTTTTGTTTTGTTTCTAAACTGAAGATTTTTCACTGTTGCCATGATTACATCGTAAACTGTTTAAAAGCCCATGTTCACAAAAGAATCCTGCAGGAATGCTGAAGCTCTGACTCACATCAGTTTAACAGCTTTGTCAAATTTCTCTAGCTTGAATCATAGAGCAACAGAATCGGAGATTATCCTGAGTTGGAAGGGGCCCACAAAAATCACTGAGTCCAAATCCTCGCTCCACGCAGTATCACTCAAAATTCATACTGAGATTGTCCAAATTCTTCTGGAACTCTGATACTCTTGGAGCTGTGACAGCAGCATCAGGGAGCCTGTTCCAGTGCCCAACCACCTTCTGGTACAGAACCTTTTGTAAAACCCAAGCAGATCGTCCCCTGACACTCTATGCTGTTCCCTCAAGTCCTATCTATATCACCAAAGAGAAGACATCAGCACCTGCCCCTTCACTCCTCTCATGAAAAAGATGTAAGCTGCCATGAAACCTCCCTTCAGTCTCATGTTATCTGGGTTGAATAAACCAACTGACCTCAGCTGCTCCTCCTATGTCTTTCCCTCTCGACCCTTCACCATCTTCACAGCCCTCCTTTGGATGCTCTCATATTTAATATACCTCCCAGTCCTGTTCCCAAGTCATTTATGAAGATACTAAAGAGAAAGAGTACATAAAGATAAAACCCTACAGAAATCCACTAACAAATAATCATTAGCCTGGTGTAAACCCATTTACTATGAGTTTTTAAGCCTGACTTGTCATCCTATTGTTCACCACTTTTTTTTTTTTTTTTTTTTTTTTTTTTTGGCTCAAATCTGGCTAGTTGTGGGTCCCTTTAGAAGCAGCTGGAGCTGGCTCTGATCTGACATGGGGCAAGTGCTCTCAGAGTCCACCTCTTGTGGCTACTCCACTGCCAAAATATTGCCACATGAAGCCATTACACAGGCATTTGATGAAGTAGCATTGCAACACAGTCACATAAATGGATCTAGTAGCTGTATAGAGGCTGGAAGGTTACAACTACATAGATGAAGCCTTCACATTCTTTTACTGGCTCGTGAGTACCATATTCATCTGTATAGCAAGCACCACCAAGTACATAAGCTTGGATATGAAGCACATAAGCATGTATACAACTTGCCATGTAAACTAGCATTCAACCATGATGCAATTTAAGCAGAAACACTGAGAAAAAAAATTTGAATAAGATGAACACTTTTCTGGATTGAGTCCTCATGGTGCTCTTTATCCTAGGATAAAAAGCACTGGACAGCTTAAAAGATGTACACGAACAGTAGTTGATAGTTTCTGTTACAGTTCAGCTCTCTCACAAAGTTTATCACATGTGATCATTGTCATTTAAACATCGTAATATACTGTAAGACAGTAAAAATAGTAATAGTAATACTTCCTCATACTTGGAACACATCCACTGGAACATGGCCATACAGAATAGAGTCTTCCTTTACATGAATTCAGATTATGTAATATAGTGATGGAGAGGGATGCTTGTGCCACTTTTGCCAGTTCTGAACAAAGAAATACTCAGGTGGGTAAATTAGACCAGAAAAAGAATACAGTTATAGCCAAAATAGATCTGATATCTTACACTGCATTGCACAGTGCACCAGACATAATATAATAAATGTTTGTACAAAGACAGACAAGCTTTAGCTGCAACGATCAAGCAAATGATAAATAGAAGCAAGTTCTCAGAAATAATTATAAGAAAGGATTTTTTGCATAACAGGTACTCAAAGTGATGCCACAAGAAATGGTGTTGTTGCTTGAGCCCAGACAATTGTCATTAAGTGGTATCTAAAGTAATAACTGTATACTGTTTTCCAGCATAATTCAACCCCATAATGTTTAATAAGATACAGACCTTATAGGCAGAATCATTCTGGAAACATCTCTGTGTCTTGCTGAGCTCTGTGAGGAACAAAAGAACACAGAGAGAAGGATCCTACTAATGTGTATCCTACACCTTTTGTATGTATGTGATAGTCCTAAAAGTGAGGCAATATGTGCTTCTTTTTAAATTTGCCACTGTACTTTTTGTGGTTTAACATGGCAGGAAGCTAACTAAACACCACACAGCTGCTTACTTGCTTTCTTTCAGGGGGGTGGGAGAGAGAACTGAGAAAAGAAAAAAAGCAAGAACTCGTGTTAAGGACTGTTTAAATAGAGAGAAAAGACAAAACAAAATGAAACAAACAAGCAACAAAACACAATTGCTCACCACCTGCTTGATGATGCCCAACCAGTCCACAAAAATAGCAGCTCCTCAACAAAACTAGTTTTATGGCTGAGCATGACATCATATGGTATGGAATATCCTTTGGCATGTTTCGTCAGTCATCTTTGTTCTGTTCCTTCACAGCTTCTTTTATAACTCTTGCCTCCTCATTGACAGAACAGCACAAGAAGCCAAATTCCTTCAGTTAGAGTAAGCGCTGCTCAACAACACTTTAAACATTGTTACGTTATCAACATTATTTTCATCTTAAATTAAAGCACAGCAGCATGTCAGCTACTAGGAAGAAAATTAATTCTATCCCAGACAAAACTAGGACAATATGATAATAAAAACAAGCCATAGCAGTCAAAAAAACCCAAAAACCAACAACCCAAAAAACAAGAAAAAAAAAAACAACCACAAAATCATTTATTCTTTTCAAAGAGGATTTCTGCACCACAACACAGAAGACAATATTACTACCTTAAAAAATTTGGTCAACAGTTTCATTCAGTTGTAACACATCTCACTGGGAATATTAAGAGAAAATCAAAGTTGCTGTCCTGAATTGGCTGAACAAAATAAGATTACTAAGGCCCTTACATAGGGACACACATATCTGCAAATTCTGGCAAACCACTTTCTGTTTGTATATGTTGATTTCTGCAATATATATGGAACACTGAATAAACCTCTTTGAAAATAATCAACAAACATACCAAGCCTTGATCCTGCTCCTGCTTCTACTCCTCCTCAATCTGTGGGCACCTTTCAAGGTTCTCTTCTTGTTATTACTCAACAGTACTCGCTATGATCAGTGACTATCATCTTATTCAGCTTCTCTTTAAAGCTAAAACTACTTTTATTTTTATTTTTTTTTAAATGAACCTGGAAGAAGAAAAAATAATGAAAGAAGAAAAACCAAAGTAATGAAAAATATCTGTAGAGCCTATTAGGAAACAGTTGGCCATATTTCATATTTCATATTTTGGTTCATATTTTAACAGTTGGAGATATTTCCAGTTCAGATGTGTGGCTTGGTCAACAAATGAAAATCCTGAAAGTAAAACTTTCAGTTTTAGAAAGTAAAAAAAAGGAAGGGAGAGGTGGAGAAAGACAGGCTTTAAGCACAAGGAGGAAAGAGGAAAGTGACATTACCTATTTTCAGTCAGACCATTACCAGAATATTCTGCTAAATCCACTTCAAAAGCAGTCTGATCAATTTGAAATGGTTCAGAAAAGAGTCATAAAAATGAATTAAGGTCTGGAAAACAAATTCAGGCTATTCCATAGAGATTTTAAACACCAAAGATGTTCGACTAATAAAATAACCATAATCCCAGTGATGCAAGTGAGCCTTTGAGTCTTCCATCAACTCAAATTGCTAGTAGTTCCCTAAATTAGTATCAGGTTAATTGCTGGCACAGAAACAACTTCTGCAATGCACAGAATATGGATGGATTACCCTTCATAGCCGGATGGCACATGCAGTACAAGGATATACAGTGCTCAAGTCAAATAGGGATGAAACTCAACTACACCATTACTTTAATTCCTTTATTTCCACAAGTAACAGTTCCATTAGCTTTCTCACTGGAATGAGATTGTTACACAGGGTTCGTGTCCTTATTCTGTCTTGAGTAGCATATTTGTTTGTTTGTGGGATAAGAGAGGGGCATGAAGGGTTAGAGGGGACTTGCACATGCAGCATTTGTACTAATTATCTCATTCAATTCTGTGTACATGTCTGGGTTAAACATCTACATACACACAACGTCCATAGAGTAAACTTTTTCATGTACATGCACTATATTAAATTGCATATGAAAGTGTAGATTATGTGTTTTATGTAACAATCTGCTTTATTCTTCTGAGATGAGAACTCAGAAGAAAAGCCTATGCAAAATTAGAAGGATATGTATGCTGCTACTGAAATGAGCTTTTGTATAAACATATGTTTTCACTCACTGGGATCTAAGACATTGTCTTCATATATTTGAAAAATAAATGTGTGTAAATTTAAGGATTTTTTTAAATACGTGTTTGTATGGTAAATATGTATGAAATCATTCAGAAAGTTCAGATTATATGAAATTTGCAGATGAGATATCATCCACACCACAAAGAATGGTGTTTTCCTACATTACCTTCTTTATTTTCCTTCTGAATGATTTCCATATCACACAATTGATTGAAAAAGAACAGATTTTTCTTGGGGGGGGAGGGGGGGGGGGGGGAGAAGAGTTAATAATGCTTTAAAATTTCCCAGTTTCTACCCCTGTTTTTAACTCAAGGCAATGTGAAACCAATAGATTTCTATTATTTAATTTGTTCTGTGTGAAGTTTCAAAAACTGAAACTTTTACTCTGTTCTCAGTAATTACTGGCCACCTCGGAGTCCTGTTGTGTCAGATTACAGTGTGGAATACCCATTTCTCAGGAAACCACCATTCCTCCCTCAGAAGGGGCCACTCACTGAAAATCCCTTCACAGCCTGCTACAAAAGCTTTTCTGCTATTCTTCTTCACAATAATATATATTTTACCCTTCTGAGATGAAAAGACGAAGGGGCTCAAGCTAAGAAAAGTTGACCAGGAGGCTGGTGACAGCAGTCATTTGAGATCCTTTCAGAGATGCTCTCAAGCATAAATATTTAATCTCCTTCGTTCCCCCTAGTGTGAATAATTTTTTTCCCCTTCAAGTATCAAAAAAAAAGTTATTGAAATGCATATAACCCTGATATTTGATCCATGGCCTTTAAGGGTCAAACACACACTGACCAAGCTCTTAAAGCCTGCAGAACTTTCAGGTGGTCAGTTTGCACACACCAGCTCATCAATCAAGCAATAATCAGCAGGACAAATGGGGAAGATGCTAGTACAGACTACTTAAAAGGCCTGGGCAGCTGGTCCACTTCAAGAGTCCCCTTTATAACAGTTCAGCCTTTAACCCTCCATGTTTTGAACGGAATTAAGTACACTCATTAGTTCTAATAGTTTATCCCCAAATCTGTTTGCATTAGCAAACAAAACTCAGTTCTTTCTTCAGCATTCCTGTTCTAACATTAGGATTTCTTCTTCTCAGTTACGAAGTGCCTTGGAAACACTTGAGCAATTTTGGTTTTCACTTAAGGCGTGCCACATGTTCCTTCCCCCAGCCCAGTCCTGTCTTTATAATAACCAAATTGGTAGAAGCTAAAGACAGAAAAAGACACATCTATCCTAAATAACTTGCCCATCACAGAAACAGATTACAATAAAGCTCATTGAGTTCTCTCTCCAAAATAAAAATAGAAACATTGATCTCTCCATACCATGAACTGGGCTGGTTATTTGGTTGGGCTATTGTCTGATAATTTCAGTGATTAAGCTTGCAGTTATTTGGAAATGTTGATTACATCTGTTTATCAAGTAATATGAAATGATTGTTCTTAGCTTTGCAATAGAATAGGGGGAATTGGTTGGCAGCACAAAGTCTGAAATCATTCTGTCTCTCACCAAGGAACAAGCAAAACTGACAACCTCCTCCACTCCCAGTATGTCATAATTAGAAATTAGAGCTGCATCAAACTGTTTGCTACAGCTGTAAACTCCAGCAAAAGAAAAAAACCCTCAAAAACTACCTGTCATTTACCTAATAGGCTTCCTATTTACTGCAAGCATGCTGAAATCAAGGATGGGACTTTGGAACAGGCAGAGAGCATCATATTTCCAAGACTTTCTGGAGCTTAAAAGCCTACTTTAAAGTCTCTCTCATTCTTTCCTCATTACATTTAAGAGAAGAATACAAAAAGGGTTTGAACTCTTGCAATATAGAAATGAAAATATGGTGGATACTTCTGTTTCTAATGCTGAGAGCAGACAATGGAAGCATACCTGAAAAATACAGTCTGGGAAAAAGGAAAGCATAGAAAGAATGGAAAGATTCAAATATGGAAGCGAAGAAAAACTTCAGAATTCAATTTCCTTCTGAAATTAAATTAGTACATTATGAAAGACCTTTATGTTTTTGTTTTTGTTTTTATTTTGGAGGGTTTTTGAGTATTCAGTGCTTCAAGGGAGCTAATAGACAAGATGGAGACCAACTACATGCCTTGATAGTGACAGGACTAAAAGAGAGGGGGTTAAGATTAGGAGAGAATTCTTTGCGCAAAAGGTGGTGAGTTACTGGAGCAGGGCGCTCAGGAGAGCTATGGATGCCCCATCACTGGAGATGTTCAAGGCCAGGTTGGATGGGACTGCCTACAGGCCTTGAAACACATAGATCACATGGAAGATTTTAAACAATAGTAAAAAGATTCCAGATTTTGGGTGTTAACTATGCATACTATTCAATTCTTAACACAGCCGATGGAAAGATTTCAGAGCAGGTTAGCTAGTACTGACTTAAAACTCTCTCATATTTGGCTTGAGAATATGGTAGAATATGGAGGTAGTCTAGGGCTCATTCCCAAAGGGCAGACATAGAACCCAACTGGCTCTGCAAGCTTAATACTATGGTTGTTTAGTTGGTTCATGTACAGTTCCCACAAACTACTTCTGACATGAAATTAAAACTTTCTTGTCATTATTTATTTGTTTCTGTTGTTAGGTTTTGCTTGTTGACTTTTTAAAGTTTTGAGAGAGGAACAAGTTGGAAAACTTTAGATTCCAAAAATTGTAGGTTATAACTGTTATAGACATGTAAAATATCAAGAAGCTACTTGATATCTTTTATACTGTTTACGAAATAAAAAATTAGTACTTGTGCTTTATTGGAGTATTTGTGTTGCTTCGAAGAAATGTGTTGGTTAAAATTTGAGTGCAAGGATGATGAGCTGTAACATTAATAATAGAACTATGGTAATAAAAATGTTGAAGTAAGTGAAAATGTAGAGTAGAAAAAGTATGAGAGATGTAAAGAGAGCAGGTTATTAACATTTTCCCCACTGCAAATGTATTTAAGCTCTCATTCTTTGCTAAAACCTATGAAAAAAAAAATCAAAAACATGAAGCAACCTGAGGTGTTCACTGCACACTGACTTTAGTCATAAAGAATATTATCCTATGCCTGTGTTTCCACTGAAGTTAACTAAAATCTAGTACCAACCAGCAGAGATTACAATTTTTTGACTAGGGGCTATTTTACCTTGTGAAATAGGATGGCTAAGACCTTACTGAGTCAGTCTGAATCCATTACCAAGTGATGCTTCAAGAGTGAAATATGCTACAGAAAAAATATTCTGTCATTACAGCCAGATATAACAGGTGACCTTACAGGCACAGAATGAGGTGGCAGGCATATGAAATTTGTGTCACTGTCAAGCTGTTTGTAAACCAGGCCCACAGCACAGGGGCCCAGCTTTGCAAATGTGCACATAATCAAATGGAAAGGAGGTAAAGGCAGGGGGTAGGAAGAAGGGTAAATATCTCTCTTTTCCTGTCACTTCTGCTTGCGGATCCTCAGTAACTTTTCTGCTTTTAGCTGACTAGAGAATTAGGAATCCAACATCTGCAAAGTAAAATGCAAAGCTGTACCTGTGCTGCTGCTGTGCAAGATGCAGAGCCTGCCAGTTGCCCAGGTGTCTTAGTTCAGGTGAGCCAGGACAATTCCATAAAGAGACGTCCAAAATAAAATAAACCAAGTAGTGGATTAAGTCTAAGAACTAGACTGCCTTGCTGGACATTAGCCATGCTACATGACTCGTTCAGTAGATTACTTGGATTCTACTGCTTGGGCAAGTCTTTCAGGAAACAGGGACTGTCCAACACACTGATTTTTTTCCCAGTTTTCATCACTATGCTGAAAGCTAAATATTACCCACAACACCCTTGTCCAAGTCATGCAATCATACTTACGAAACCTTCTGTGATAATAAAGTGAATTGCATGCAGTAAGATTTCCTCATGGTACTTCTTTTGCCTGATATTACGTGTGAATAGACAAAATAGATCTCTATAGCAGTTTTCCTGCTATTTAAAAACAGATCCAGCACTTTAACTACAGACTCTGCAAAACAGCATAATTCAAGGTCTTAACTGTGTACATATCATTTTAGCTAAGATAATGAAACATGATCTATATCTATAAATACAGATCATCTTGAGTGAGATCACACTGCATGTGCAGGACTAGGGGATCAGGCCCAGGCAGCACGGGTTCATGAAAAGCATGTCTTGCTTAACCAACCTCATCTCCTATGATCAAGTGACCTGCGTGGTGGAAGAGGCTGTTGACACAGTCTACCTGGACTTCATCAAAACCTTTGACACTGTCTCCCACTGTATTCTCTTGGAAAACTTGTCAGCCCGTGGCTTGGACAAGTATACTCTTTGCAGAGTAAAGAACCAGCTGGAGAGCTGAGCCCAGAGAGTGGTGGTGAGTAGAATTAAATCCAGATGACAATTAGTCACCAGTAGTGTTCCCCAGGGATTGGCATGCGAGTCCATCCTATTTAATATCTTTATTAATGACCTGGATGAGGGGATTGAGTACACTCTCTGAAGGTTTGCAAATTACACCTAGTTGGGAGAAAGCATTTATCTGTCTGAGGGTAGGAAGTCCTTACAGAAGGATCTGGATAGGCAGGATCACTGGACTGAGATCAGTAGGAAGAAGTTCAGTAAGATCAAGTCACTTTGGCCACAACAACCCGAGGCAAAAATACAGACTTGGGGCAGAGTGGCTGGAGGATGTTGTGGAAGAAAAGGTCTTGGGGTATTGGTTAATGCTTGGCTAAACGTGATCCAGCAGTGTGCCTAGGTAGACAAGAAGGCCAATGACATCCTGATTTGTAAAAGAAATAGGGCCGCCAGCAGGAGCAGGGAGGTGATCGTCTTTATACTCAGCACACCTCAAGTACTGAGTTCAGTTTCAGGCTCCTCAATATAAGAAAGTCATCGAGTCCCTGGAGCAAGTTCAGAGAAGGGTAATGAAGCTGGTGAGGGATCCTGAGCACACGTCTTATGAGAAGAAGCAGAGGGAACAGAGACTGTTCATTCTGGAGAAGAGAAGGGGGAGATATTACAGCTCTCTACAACTACTTGAAAGGAGTTTGTAGTGCGGTGGTGTCAGCCTTTTTTCCTACATAATTAACCATAGGACTAGAAAGAATGGCCTCAAATTGTGCTAAGGGAGGTTCAGGTTGCATATTTGGAAAAATTTCATCTCTGAGAGAGTGGTCAGGCACAGGAATGGTCTCCACAGAGAGGTGGTTGTGCCACTGTGTCTGGAGGTGTTTGATAATGTTGAGATGTTGTACTGAGGGACATAGTTTAGTGGAGAAATATTGATGGTAGGTACACAATTGGACTGGTTAATCTTAGAGGTCTTTTCCAACATTGGTGATTCTATGATTCTATATCAATAACGATACTGCTGTGTCAGTTTAAGGCAGGAGAAGCACCAAGTTGTGATTTAGTCCTTATTTTCCGTGTTACATGCCACCCATTTAAAGTCCTTACTCCACCTAATACAACTAGCTCACACTAGTCTAGTTATATTTGTCTCATTCAGTTTCAAATCCTTGATCTACCAATTTTTAAAGTATTCTCCCGAAGTTTTAATCTTGAGATTTTCATTGACGCAAAGGGAAATTTTGGATGATGTACAGGAATCAGACACTAAAAGCTTGGCTGCTGATTGATTTTGTTGTTTGTTTTGTTTTTCAATTTTCATTTTTCAAACGACTTTACAGAAACATGTATATTTTTCCTTGTGTGTTTTACTTCTCCTACTTCTACTGTCTTTATGGACAGAGGAGTTTTCTCAAAAAAAGCTTTTGCTACTGGGCTTTGTTCCTTCTTCTCTTCACCTCCCAGACATCAGTAAAATACGCTCCAGTGTTTGGGATTGTGATTTCCTATTCATCCTGATTAAAACAATGCCAGTAAAGTTTCCCCCACCAAACCATGCGCCTGTTTTGAAGAGGCAGCAACCACCGGCTCTGGTTTTGTTGAGGAAGAAAAGAGGGCATCGCAGCTGTAAGGCAACACAGATGTGTGAAATGGGTTTCACACGCTGCTCAGCTACCAGTGGGGTGGCCATGTATGATTCAGTCAGCGTTAAGTCAAGAAAAGGAAAAGCCTTCAAAGCCACGCCAGCCATCACCTCTTACAAACCCTAAGTACCCCTTTTGACTGCAGTTGCTTTGCTGAAAATAACACATTTAGTCATTTGTCATAATTATAAGAGTCCCAATGACAAGGAATGCAGGCCCGCCTTTTAGCACTGCCAAGCCTGTTATAATGCAGCCAGCGGGGGACTGCTGCTGCGAGCAAATCACAGCCTCAGTGCCAGTTAAATTCCAGCCGAAAGGTCATACGTGACCTTTGTGAGCAGTTCATCGCAGATGATTGATCTGCTCGCAACAAAACTAATAATTACACAGCTCTTCATTTCCATTTATCTTCGTAACATCAAGTTTACCCCAGTGTGAAGGATCCAGACCATAGAGGAGTAAATTGGTGAACCAGAAACCTACTAAAACCCCACAGGTACAACTCAGACCAACTCAGACCTTCTCTGCCCCACAGCCTCCCCCCCTGCTTTAACTTTTTCCTCTTTAAGACCTGTCATAATTCCCCAAAACAAATGAGCAACGTTTTCCTCCAGGTTTGTGTGTTATTTCAATATTTCCATTTTGCATCTTTAAGTGTAATCTGTGAAACCCAACCAATCTTGTCTTGTTTGCTGTCTCCAATCATTCTCAGTGCACACTATAGTGTTACAGCATGCTTCTGTGACTCAAAAATCTCAGTTTTATTAGATATATTCATTTAAACAGCTTTTCAATAAGAAGAACATAAATATATATACTTTTTGTCTTCTCAGTTTCCGAGGCTCCTCAAATTTTTTCCAACAAAATGAGTGAGAATGCATAACTCCTGCAGGGACTTTAGGGTTTGCCAAAAACCTCAACAGGAATATGTGTGCAGCACTTAAATGTGGCAATGGATGTCAAGATGACAGAGGATCGAGAGCTCTTTTGAGGGTGTATGTATGAAGAACATCCATGTGACACGGACTTATCCCTAAATGACCCCAGCCAGCAAATGAGAAGGTATCAACACATGGCTTCTATGTGAATGAAGTACTATTGAGCATCCCAGTGGAGCTGACATAGAGGAAAAATATAATCACATATTCACACACAGGTACAAATTTAAATCTAAGCAAGGGCTGCAGGATATGTTTACCACATTTTGAAATGCTTGTTCTCAGCTGATGGCTAAAGCCAAAGCAATAATTTGCTGCCAGGGTGCCCTTCTCCTCTGTACTCTACAAAACAAGAAGAAGAAGGAAGAAAGTATATATATCAACTAAGAAAGAAAAGAGTTCTAGCAAACAATTTATCTGTGCTGCCTGGGTACAGATTACATATACAGTAGCATGTCTTATGGAGTGTCAAAAATGCTCTTTTAGGTTGTACATTACTGACAGCCTAATACTTCTTAGGAATCATTTCCGATCAATAAGTTGGAAATCACATTTGAACCTTACTTACAAATGTTCAGTTAGTAAAATTTAGTCAGTAATAATCTAGCACCGAGTAGCATCTTCCTCTATTAACAGTCAGTAAAATTAATTGTCTTGTTAAACAGGGTAATGCCTTGTACATGTATACATTTCAGACTTAAAAACTGTGTCACCAAAATCTTAGTGGCTAAATCCTTATGGCTTTGCTTTAGATTTGTGTAACCTATTTATTTGTCCAAACTTCTGTTGAATTCACAAGTAGTGTTCATAAAATCCCTGAGGTTGGGACCACAGCATTTTGCCAAATAGTAGGAATATCTTGTAAGACATTACCAGACAAACAGCCTTAAAAGAGAAGAAACACGCCAAGATTAAGAACGAGCTCAATCTTCATTTGATATAGAAAAAAATGCCCTGTTAGGGTCTGCTAAGATTGTCTAAACTGTTTTGCTGATTGCACAACTTTCCTTTAGCTCATTCATAGTGAATAAAACTTTATTTTAAATTGTGCTCTGTTTTTACTGCAAGTAAAACAACTGATCTGCCCTCCTCCCAGCAAAAATCAGTGCAGGATTCCAGTCCCTAGCAGCTGCTGCTGACTTTAAGCACCATATATAAGGTATTAAACCACCCACTTTACGTTCTAATAACATTAACAGTCTCACATGAACCAGGACATTTAGAGTTAAAGCTGAAATTCTCTCCTTAAGCCACCACATTGTGTCTAGGTACAGTATTGCAGCACTTAATCAGGGGGCCTCTGAGCAGTGGGGGGTTCATACCATATGTGCTATAATGCCTTAGCACAGCGGGGTGAGTTAAGGACAGAGTTTTAGTCTTAACTCTGAATGTCTTAGGTTCTGCCAGTCTCATGCTTAACATTTTTGGGGGAAAAAAAAAAAAAAAGCCATATGTGTGTCTGGTGAATTGCTATTCCCTTTCCTCCCCCCCTTTTTTAAGTGTTTAGTAGGTAGGGGAAGAAAGAGGGTGATTTTTCAAGAAGAAAAAAAAAAAAGAAAACAAATATCTAGTGCCAACCATCTATGGAGTAAGCATGTACAAGTTGAAATACTGCAAACATTTATATAACATCCAAATACAAGTTAACTTAATCCAGATGACTGACGATGTTAAAAATACTATTTCGACATGAACTTAATAGTTTTTAAGCCATTTACTGAAATTATAGTGTTTGATTTTCTTTAGTATCTTCCAAGTTTCAGCTTAGAGTTTGATGACCACTGCAATAATGAGATGCTTACATTTTTAAAATCAATGTTATTTGTGCTGAACACTTTTTCATCTTTTTCTCGGCAACCTTGCTAGCAGATATGTATTTGCTATGCATAAAATCAATTTCAGATTTAAAACTGATCCTCAGAGAAACATCATAAAACAATCTGCAAGGTGAGGCAACTAAATTTGCCAATGAAACTTCGAATGCTGCTAAGACAGCTGTATGTATCTGCTCGTGGTGTCATAAGAAAACAGAAAAATTGACTCTTTATTTCTTCTTGATGTAACAAAACATAAAAAACGTTTGAGCATACAGCATTTACACATCCTCAGATCTAAGAAGGATCAGTAACAGAAATTGAATCAAACCTATAACAGAAGCTGAATAAAACCTGCACAGCTAGAATTAGGTTCTTGAAACAGCACTTCTATGAGGTCCATCTTGTTCATGGTAAAGGTGAATTTATTTTCTGTTTCATCTAGGAGGCTACTATTCATATGGTGAAATAAATCTTCACAGTACTTACTACCCACCTTCTACTCAAAAGAAATTGGCCTGTGAACCACAGCCCCCTTCCACAAGTACAGGGTAGATTCTTCTACTAGGATTATTTATTATGGCTGCATCATCTGCAAGTGAAATCAATTGGACAGAAAATGAGCATCATCCAAGGGGTGTTGCCCTTCTCTCAGCAGAGATAACATCTGATACGATGAATTGTGCCTCTTTGTCTAACAATAACTAACTCACCTGATGATTTTTAGTGCGGGAAAACAGCAAGGTCTGGTGGGAATATTTGAGAAAGACACACAAAGAACACTCTCAAAAAACACCCCCGGTGAAAATACAAGTTCACCTCTTGAGAGAAAAGCTCATTAAAAACTAGCAGATCTCAGTCATTTTATTGCAAACCAATCAACCTGAACCTTAAAGGAGTCTGACCTCACCCAGATTCATGGGTCTTCTGTTTTCGACTTTACTTGCTAGTGATAAGAATTGATTTCAAAGGTTCTAAAATTAGCTCTTTGAATCAAAGGATTGTTATAGCATGCCTCGGCAATGTTCCAGTCTTCACATGTTTTGCTGTTCCGTGTGTGTTCTCTGATTGGAAAAGTGTAGCCCTTAAAACCAGGGATCGGTGACTGAGTTAACTTTTCTCCTGGAGGACTACTTGAAAATTGACTTCCTCATAAGTGAGGTTGTTTCCCTGGGATGCAGGTGGAAACTGGATTGTAGTTCCCATAAAGTTAACAAGGTCACTTTGCTGGGCACAGGCCTCATGTAATTTAAGTTACCCATTGTCAATGAACATAGGTAACATTCTCTGCTACTACAAATAAGCCCTCAAAACCAAAGCCAGTGATCTTTTGCAGTTTTAATCCACCAAAAATTACTGGATTAAAATTGTCCCAAATAACAAGAAACAGAAAAGATTAAAAAAAAAATAAAAATAAAATCTAAATGCTTGTATAGCAGGATAAGAAACAAATATGTACAGTGGGGAAAAGAAAACTGATGTATTGAGAGGAAATTGTTTGATGTATTTTCATCTAAGAATACTCATTACATCAACACAGACAAGCAACAACCAAAGCCATAGACATGTGAAGTTACTAATCTGGAAAGAAGGCAACTCCTATGTCTTGTTTTCATCTTTAACACCTTTTAGCTTCTTTGCCCCGCATTTCTCCCCTCTTTGCTTTTAGGCTGGAAGAAACTGTGAAGTGGTAAAAGGGGTTTGTGCTCATAAAGTTTTGATGGCTCAACCATCTGGCTAGGAACACTCATAAAGGAAGCACTGCAGAGGTGAGGGAGGTCGGAGGCTACACAAGCTGAGGCTGAGGTGGGTCCTGGCACCTAAATTCTATCCAACTGGAGATAAGGTGTTCTTGTCAATCTCCAAGAAAAGTATCTGCATGGGTTGCTGATAAGCATCACTTCTTTCACATGCCTGCTTTCATAAATCTATAGAAACATGAAGAAAATCTCTCTACCCGTATCCTATTGTAATCATTTCCATCTTCTTCCAGTGCTCAGCTCATTAACAAGTGACCTGAAGGCAAGGGATAAAAAAAACGACAAAAAACTTTTGTATAATGGTGCCTTGCTGTTTAGAGACTATAAAAGTAAACAGGCCCAGTTCACTTAAAGAAGGAAAAAAAAAAAAAAGGAAAAATAAAACACACAGAAATGTTTTGACAAACTTTGATTATATTTATCTGATTATAAAAATTAGCTGTAATATGATCTTCCATCTGCAAGTTATTTTTCCCCTCCAGAAAATGTTATCAAGTTGTAAACAACATTCTACACCACAGTGCTGTGATATATACCCCCAAAGGAATATATTTTAAACCTGCACATACAAACTTATAGTCTTCCTCTGTAGAGATCACTCTGACAGCTGATAAGTGCCCAGCATCAGGCTTATGAATTGCAGGCTTCATTAGTTTTAAAATGGTAACAAAGGAGGATGTGTCCTAAAAAGTGTCATCCTTCATCTAAGAGGGTAGTGCCTGACACATTAGGAATCTGTATGCTCAATTAACCACTGGCAGGCTCATTTTTTTCTGTGCCTCTCACTCAGCCTCTTCTTCACCCCATCTCTTACCTACTCTACCCTTCCCTCTAACTAAAACGCCGAATCATAGAATGACTTAGGTTGGAGAGGACATTAAAGATCATCTAGTTTCTAACCTCTTGTCTTGGGCAGAGTTGCCTACCACTAGATCAGGCTATCCAGGATCTCATTCAACCTTGTCTTGAATGTCTCCAGAGATGGGGCATCTACAGCCTCTCTGAGCGGCCTGTTCCAGTGCCTCATCATTCTCTGAGCAAAAAGTTCCTCCCTAACATCTATCTAACCTAAATCTATCTTCTTTCAGTTTAAAGACATTTCTACTTGTCTTATGGCTATCAGATTATATGACCAGCTGGTCCTCTTCCTGCTTATAAGCTCCTTTCAAGTTCTAGAAAGCCGTGATGAGGTCTTCATGGAGCCTTCTCTTCTCCAAGCCAAACAAGCCCAATTCTCTAAACTCTTCTTCACAAGAGCAGTGCTCTAGCCCTTTGATGGTCTTTGTGGCCCTCCTCTGGACCCACTGCAACAGTTCTACTTCTTTTCTTTACTGGGGCCCCCAGGTTTGGACACAGTGTTCCAGATGAGGGCTCAAAAGACCAGAGTAGAGGAGGACAATCACCTCCCTCTCCCTGCTGGCCACCCCTCTGTGATGCAGCCTAGAATATTGTTGGCCTTCTGGTCTGCAAAAGCACACTGCTGGCTCATGTCCAGCCTTTCATTCATCAGAATCCCCAAATCTTTCTCCGCAGGGCTGCTCTCAGTATGCACTCTTATTTGGGATTGTCTTGCAACACCTTTACTTGGCCTTGTTAAACCTCATTAGATTCTCATGTGCCACTTTTCAAGTGTGT
Organism: Phasianus colchicus; assembly: GCF_987193195.1. Classification (NCBI taxonomy): domain Eukaryota; kingdom Metazoa; phylum Chordata; class Aves; order Galliformes; family Phasianidae; genus Phasianus; species Phasianus colchicus. The sequence continues at coordinate 4,661,514 of NC_143438.1, forward strand.
CCAGGTCTCTCTGAATGGGGTCCTTCCTTTTTATTGTATCAACTGCACCATTCAGCAAACTTGCTGAAGGTACACTGGATCCCCCTGTCTATGTTGTAGATAAAGATGTTGAAGACCTGTGGTGATAGCACTCGTGACCAGCTTCCACTGGACTTAGGGCTGTTGACAACAATCCTGTGTCTGTGACCATCCAACCAATTCTTTAACTTCAGCCCTTGCACTGACAGTCCAGACACTCAAGTATATGCAAATACTCAAGCACAATATGACTTAAGGAGTTACTTTAGGTTCTTGGTCAATTTCCACTGGATAGCCGATGAATCTTTCTACAGCTTTTTGCTTTTGATTATCAAAACCAGATCCTTTGATGTTATAAGTTAGATCATGAATTCAAAATCTATATTTGAAATTAACATAAACAGTTTGGTGATTAAAATATAGTATTTATTTACAGCCCTTGTGATCATGAACAGTATCTGAGGAAGCAAAGTAACGTGCTTTTCTTTTCCATAAAAAAGGACAGTTTAATCAGCCTGAGACCAGTTTATTAATCCAGCATTTGAATCTGCCCATTATTTTTTTTCTCATTATTTAAATATATTCTTAATTATATAGGCAGCCTTCCAGTGTTGCTTTCAATAGTCACAATTTTTTTGTGACTATTTTTGGTGAGAGAAAAAACACGAGGGAAAGAAGCAACAAAAGAAGAGAGGGAAAGTTAACAGGTAACAAACACAACAAATCAGAACAGAAAGGCAGTGTCCTAAATGGTTAATCCTCCATAACTATTAGCATACACATGATTAACTGTATAGTAGACCTGATTAAGTGTGTCTGTACATTATGCTAATCCCTATATGCCTATTGGCTGACCTGATAAATGGCACACCAGCCTCTGTGTAGCAATGGGAGGATGATGTGCCAGTCTCATAGGCTCTCTGCAAAGAAAGCAGGGGAAAATAAGAGAGCAGTGTGCTACCAGGGCATGGGAGTGAAAGGGAGTGGGGCATACTCTTTGTGTCTGGATACAGAGTTTGAGATACAAAGTTTAAGGGAATGAAATTGCTTTTAGAGTTTTCTTCCTGAAATTTAAGTTTGCCTTTAGTTGGTTTGGGTACTTATACTAGAGTTTGTCCGTGTTTCTCTCTGTGTATCACCCAACATCCATATGAATAGGAAAAATACCATGGGAAAATATAAGCATTTTGTACTACCTGCTTTTAAAAAAATCTCTCTAAAAATGTACATTATCACCTATCTTCTGCTTTTCTATCTGTGTTTTACTGAATGCACAGAGGATGTGGTTTTCAACCATAGTTTAAAATCTGTTTACTACAGCTAGCTTTTAATGACTGATTCAATGTATTTCTAAAGTCTGTAAAGGAGACATCAGTGGTATTTTTGGGATTGGGTGCTTAAGTGCTCCAACAGTAAGAAACTGAAAACACAATTCATTGATGTCTCACCCTGCCTGCCTGTAAAAACAGATGATGTAAATTTAGCTATACACTCCTGCCTGTTATTGAGTTATTGACACTGAAAGTCAGCAGTCTTATTAAGCTGAAAGGACTTGCTAAATGGCTTCAATTGAAACTTAATATTTAGACAAAGAAGTTAATACAAACCCATTGCTTGTCTCTTTTCCTCCCAAACACCTGGGATCTGGACATATTAGGTATACATCTAAGTGTCTAAAAGAAAAAAATTGCATGTGCATGTTGCTGTAAAAAATATGAATTGTCTAGAAACCTTTTTTTTTTTAACTGATACACACCATCTGTTCTTGTTCAGGTATGTAAAATTTTTAAGCTACGTACATTTATCCAGAGAAACCTAAGGGCTGTTAAAGTGCTGACTAGCTTTTTTTAAAGTTACTTGAATGAGATAATCATATGAGGTCAATCTACTTGTAATGGGTGAGATTTACTCTGTGTTTACATCAACTTCTGTTGGAACAAGTTTGGTCTACGACAACAAGTCTAGAATCTGCTCACATAAAACACAGTTCCCACAGATGTCCGAGTAGGCCATCCTTGGTGTCAAAAGTAAGGAGTTTGGACAGAGGCATCACACCAATTATACCATTAGAAAATTGTGAAACAGTGTGCAGAGATTAAAAGATGCTGATGAGTTAGTCTTTCAGTGCTGGTTTTGCCCTTCCTCATGTGAATTCCTTCATGACCTATAACTCAAGATCTTTGGAAAGCTGTGTTTGCTGAACACTGTCAATATGGGCGTGAGAGACTGGCCCAGCCCCTCTGCTTTACCTCATGATGCTAGCTCTGACATAATGTCCATAAGCAACTGTTTAAAACAGGCAATCAAGAGAGAATCCAAAATATGATAAGAAACATATCAGATCAGGGAGAGGCGCAACAATGATATAACGATATAACAATCTCACAGGGGTGAAATATCTTCAATTGTTTAAATTTTATTTAACATGTGAAGCAGTTCTTCTTATTTACTTATTTAGCTCTGGTATTTAATTATTATCACTGCAATGATTCAAGCAATGTTTATTTTCACTGTTAGTAATAGGTTCCTAAAAGGTTGGGCTACGTACAATACATATAATATATGGGAATAGTAACTGGCACAGCAAAATTGTTCAGAAGAATCCATACATCAAGGACAGAGCTGCCTAAAGGCAGCCAGCATAACATGCTGCAAACTGGCAAACAGTCCTAACTCTGAAATTCCCTTTATTCTTTCCTGTGGTCTACAGTCCAGAATCTTTTCCTGAAAGTAGCATAGAACAAGTTCATTCTTTTATAGTGAGAAGGTATGGATGCATGAGTAACAGTAGCAGCATTTTTACTTGTACATGTAACTGATTCTTTGAAAAAAACTTTAAACAAAATGCAATATTCTTGACACAGTTTGTTTAAACTCCTAATCTTTTATACAAGCCAGTAGCAGATAGGGCTACAAAGAACAGCAATTTTCTTCTTCTTTTTAGGTATCTTCCTTACTTAAAGGTTTCTTCTTCTACATTAAAGACTCATCTTGTTCAAATACTCTGACTTCAGATGATTGATTTGCTGAACAACATGCCTGTGGTCAGCATGTGGGCAATTTTGAGGGGACTGGAGCATCTCCCCTCTGAAGACAGGCTGAGGGAGCTGGGCTTGTTCAGCCTGGAGAAAAGAAGGCTGTGGGGTGACCACATTGCAGCCTTTCAGTACCTAAAGGGAGCCTACAAACAGGAGGGAAATCAACTCTTTGAAAGGGTAGATAACAGCAGGACAAGGGGAAACAATTTTAAGTTGAGGGAGGGAAGATTTAGGTTGGATGCCAGGGGGAAATTCTTTACAGAGAGAGTGGTGAGGTGCTGGAACAGCTGCCCAGAGAGGTTGTGGATGCCCCATCCCTGGAATTGTTCAAGGCCAGGTTGGATGAGGTCCTGGGCAACCTCGTCTGGTATTAAATGTGGAGGTTGGTGGCCCTGCATGTGGCAGGAGGTTGGAGATTTGTGATCCTTGAGGTCCCTTCCAACCCTGGCCATTCTCTGATTCTGTGAGTCACACCAAAGACAGCTGACAAGTTTAAAGTGCAGATCTTTAATTTCTACAAGGTTAATTTCTTTGGAAAGGAGTGAAAAGGACTATTATTCCTATGAGTGTTCTGTGACTACCCAGTGAAAAATCAACAGGGTCTGAGAGAAAGAGGAAAGCTGTGGTATTCTAAGTGTATTCATCTAGGAAAGGGTACTTCTGGGTACTTTTGTGTCTTGTGAAATGATTGCTTGGCCTTAGATATGTGTCAGGGATCAAGATGCTCATACTGTTCATTACCTGGGCCTACACCCAAGCTCCAGGCAGGTGAGGAGCTCTGTGAACACTTCGTGAGCTTAGATGTCTCCTGAGTTGGCAGCATCTGAGCATCTAGGACCTAAGTAGCTGGGACTTCACACTGACTTGGATGTGCAAGTCACTATCTCTTCCTAGTAAGGGAAATTTGTTTAGGTCACAAAACTCAGCAACCAAAAATATGTCCATATGTCCCTAGTATACAGGGATATGTATGTGTATATAATATATATCTGTAATAGTAGCAAAGAAGATCACAACTAAATTTGACTCTGGTTAAACTTACCTATTGGATTATGTTGTAGTAAAATTCCTGATTCCGGTGGATTTCCAACTTCTGATAAGTGAATTAATTGCTAGTGCCTTACAGAAGTGTTTACACTGATTAGTAGAAGCATTAATAGACATCTACTTAAGTAAACAGTACTGGTAGGCTAATATCCAATGAGATGCAAAATCTATTTCAGTTTCCTGCTAAAAAGGCTTAACAGTTTGTGACCTTGCAATTGTCTGATATAGGTGCTAAAGTGATACTTCACAGTGTTGTTTTTTAAGGATGGAGTCAATTAATGCCAAAGAAAACAAGCAGTTTACTTATTTAATGCACCTTTACCATGTCTTTTCCACTGGTTATAGAAGTTAAGCCATAATTTCCTCTAAGATGTGCAACACAGAACAGTTATAGCTTGATTTTAAACATGATATTCAGTTGATTGACACAGATAGCTCACAAGACAGGCATACAATTTACTTTTATTCAAATTTTCTACAAAGCATCTAATATTTTCTCTATCTAAATTGTAGCTTTTGTATATGTTCAAGTGGAAGTACTACTTTGAATGGGCTCTGCAAGTATGGCAGGTGGAGATATGAGCCAAGTTTTCTCATTTAATACTTCATGAAAACTTGCTTTACTTGAATAAGTCAAAGCTAGGTCTCTAGTTTGCAAAATATATTCATTCACTGCTTGCAGTTCTTGGGTGATTAGTGTCTCTAATGATTTAATCCCAATTTTTCAAATTTTAGTTGAGTCCTGTAAATAGGCGTTTTTTTCTTTTTTTTTCACAAAAGAAAGAAGCACCAACATAATTCTACTGCAAACACCTCAACTAACTGCATATGCACCACTGATACTGCAAATAGTTTTCTTCTAGCATACTTGCTGCTAATGATCTGCCTTTGCAGCTCTTTGACTGTGGTATTATTATGGCTAAGAAACAGGTTTATGAAGCTTAAAAGCAAATTTTTAACTAATACTGTGAAACAATCACTCTGCTGGTCATCTGTGTACAAAATTTCACTAGTTCTCCTGGATAATGAGGTAGGCCAACAACCTCAGAGTCTCATCCCAAAGGAATTCCACTGGCTTCTTTATTTATGCTGCAGTTTTATCACCCACCCATTCATTTCGCTGCTTGTGAGGGGAAGTTGCACTTGAAAACACTCAGCCTTTTATACAATAAGAAGAAAGGAAAGATTGAAAACTCCAAAAGCCAGGGATACCTCACAAGGTATGCCTTTAGGCCCATGCACTGCTGTTTAACTCTGGGATTCATTTGTTCAAATATTTCAGGTGAGCTGTTGAAGCATAACAAAAGAACAATGTGGGCTTTTAAATAACAAGAGCCCACACAGGTTCAAAGCTTGGAAAATATGAGGCAAAAGCATGACAGCAAGCAGAGGAGCTTGATCATAGCATGCTAAGAAATGTATATACATACAGGTTTATTTTATTTCTCCACATCCATTAGAAACAGAAGAAAACTAATTTCCCTAAGATAGACCTGGTAAAATACCACCCTTTCCTGTATATTCTGAAATCTCACATTACTCTCCACCTGACCTTGGAGTTCACATAAGACTTTGAGGAGATATATAAAAAGAGGAGAGTCCTTAGTAGCTAAAGAAGAAAGGTTGAAAGCACCATTAAGCTGGCAGCACTTGCTAACAGCTGTATGAGACATTTCAGTTTCCCTCCAAGCTGGAAGTAAGGTAAATGAGAACTGAGGAATGCCTATCAACTATAAAAAGGTTTGTACAGAAGTTCAGTGTGAAATTAGCTGCATTTGGTGGCCTGGCTCCCGGATACAAAGCATCTTGCTTGGGAGCATCAAGAAGCCAGTAGTCTGACAGAGAATATGTTCAGGCATATTTATGGTTAGGTTGGGATCAGAGTTTATTTTTGTATGCATTTTTGAATAAAATATTGAGACCATTGTAAAATATATATATATATATATATATATATATATATATATATATATATATATATATATATTTCAAAGGAAGACTAAAATTTGTAGATTAACAGAATAAGTATTGCAGGACTGAGAAAACACTGGTCAGGTGTCCCTAGAATTCTATTTGTTTTCACCTAAAAATAATCTGTCCTTGAAGTTTAATATTCTGTATTTAATGCTTTTGCTTTGTGCCTTTCCAAATCAATTAAGATTCTCCATCTTCCTGAGAATGGCACTGTTGGAAATGTGAGGATTTTTTTAAGTTGTCCCAGAGTAAAAATAAATAAAATGAACTACTCCATGCTGTGAACAAATCCGAAAGTTTTGAGCGTAAAGAAGAACTTATGTGAAAAAAGTGAACAGTTGTGTTGGCATCAACCCATGATAATTTTATTGCAACCAACAGTCACTCTGGAAATGGCTGAGAGCTGAGGTTGTGGATAGGGTGGAAGAGGTTTCTGATCTAGAGCTTTTTAATATCGCCTCCAAGACTGAAATGTATCACCTACAATCATGTGTGTTTTGGTCTGGAAAGTGCAAAGATGTAGGCGGTTCATTTTGTAACCCACACACCTAATTGTCTGACATGGAATCCCCCATTTCACCCTGACAGCATTCTTACCCTTCCTCTCCCATGTGTGCTATAGCAGCAGAACAGCTGTTCACCTCCTTTCATCTGGGATTCTGCTTTTGTTTAGCCTTGACGACCACAAATCACGTCACTACAATGGCCATTCTCAGTGTACCAAAGGCTGAGGAATAAACAGATCCACTTGAAGACTCTCGCTCAGAAACCCTAGAGAAGGAAGCGGAGACCAGTGCTTTCTAATTTCCTAGCCCAAATCTTTTTCTGGCCTGTAATCCAGTTTTTGCTAGTACCTGACAAGGTGCCACATTGAAGCCGAGGCCCATGTGCTGGCTATCAGTCGTGGCTAATGCACTTTGCAGGATAAAGGCCAAAGGCAGGTGGTGCTGGAGATGTAAAAGCAGAGGCTGCAACCATTGAAATTGTCTCTGTGCTAATTGGCAAGGAAAAGGGCACTGATAGGCATGGATTGTCAAGATGGCTCCTCTGACCCTTCTGCTTAATCCAAATGAGTAATTAATGAGTGTGTTATGATTAGCACTGCAGTAAACTCTTCACTAGACAAATACTTTAAAGCTCTCAGGCTTTAGCTCACCAGCTGATTGCCATTTGGCTAGCAGATTTGTTTCCCTCTGAGAGAGAGAGAACGCTCCTATTAGTTGTGCAGGGGGAGAATAAGGCTAAAAAGTAAAAATAAAAATCCTAGTAAAAATGACTACCGTGAAAGTGGGAACACAAGTTCTCTCAGCAGAGCTGACAAAACAAGTCATATAGGGCTGCTGTGTAATAGGAGCAGTTAGCAGCTGATTTAACTGAAGGATGGAGTTTGTACTGAGTTTCAAAAAAATGTAAAAGAGATACATAAAGGCTTATTTTCTCCTCTTCTGAAAGAATCAGTAAAACAGGAGACAGGAGCTGTTAGCTTCCCTTTTCAATGAGAATGCATCTGATGGATTTGTAATAGAAGAGGGCTTGTATCCAACACCTCTAGATCTGGCTCCGCTAAAAATACCAGCAGCCTTAAGAAGGATTAGTTTTGATACTAGCCACACCTTATTTAATTAGGATTCCCCATTAACTTCCTATAGGTTTGCGACTGCTGAGATTTTGCAAGAGAATTTCTGCATTTGCAGTCAGTTCAGGGAGCATGATGTTTCCCTCAGCTATTCCCTTAACTAGGCCTTTGGAGCAAATAAGTTCTAGATATGATGACCAATGCAGGAAGACCAGATGCTCTCTGTTCAGACCTAGGTAACATTGGGATAAACAGTATTGGGACAACTGGCTCATGAGGGAGCTGAAGAAAAGATGAAGACAAGCAGCTGATCTGCCTCAAGGAACATCCCAAGCACATCCAGGTGGGAAGAGCAGAAAAGGGAAGCATGTGCTACATATGCTTGTAGGTTTTCACCTCCACCAGGGCCAATTTCTGTCTCCACACTCATCAGCCAGTCACTTTTTGTCAACACTGGATTATTAAAAATAAAATATATTAGCCAACTGGCAAAGCAAATTTCAGGCTTCCCCAGGCAAGCCTAACTCTTCTTCATGTACTAATTACAGAGACTATAAAGAAGGGAGACATATGACTACCTATTTCTGCTGCTGTCCTTAAAACAAATGTAAAGGACAATTAACAACAGATTAGCTCCATGTCCTAGTTTGCCATGTGAGGATGATCGGTGACCTTCTCATTTCATCTTCATTAGTGACTCAGGCCAACGGACCCATTGCTCTTTAATCATCACCCGTCATCCTTTGCTTCAACACATGGAAACAAATGATGTGTTGCCAGGAAGGTCATGGGTCAAATATGAGTTTTGTTGTTACTGGAGTGCAAACTAGAGGCAACGGGGTCAACTTTGGGGCAAATCTTTGCGGCAGTCTGTTTGAGCAGAGAAACTATTTTGAATGCATGAAGCATGACACCCACTGTGTTTTTGTTTTCTCCTTGCAGCTGGAATTTACTTAAAGATTTTCTTTTTAATTTGCTATTTTTTAATGGTTTACAAAAAAAAAACCCCACAAACAACAACAACATAAAAACAACAGAGGGAGAAACAACTGGTGCTGTGCTTTCTTTCTAAGAATGAAAGGTTAAATTGCAGATACAGGATAAGTGCATACAGGATATTACATGGATTTTTTTTTTTCCTTTCAAAGCTGCATGTTGTTCATAAAGTTATGAATGCTGGAAGCTTTTCAGACTGCATCTCTTCATGCTGCTGCTACTTCGGTGCTACTTTCCAATTTGCCATGGATAGCCTCTGAAGACTGACAGGGCTGAAGGCACCCAGTGCCAGTGTAAATGAGCCCCATTCATTTCTTGCCATGGGCATATGGCATGTCATTGTCCTCGGCCACCGAGGCAGAAGTGATGCAATTTGTTGGCATGCCCTGTCACAGCGCAAACTATCTATCCCACTGAGCCCCTAGAAAACAACAGAAGCCAGCAAAGGGCAGCCAAAAACTTCACAGCTTTATCACAAGAACACACATGCACACACCATCCTGGTAAAAGGAAGAAAAAAAAAAAAAGGAATAAAAAAAGGAAAAAGAAACCCTGTTCTTTTTTGTACCTCTGTGGGAGTTATTGTTTTTTTTTTTTCTTCAAGGTCTCAAAAGTTGTTGTCTAAACCAGAACGAAGTCTGATTTTTTTCATCTCCCACGAAAGAGAATTAGGCCTTCTATTTCTTCTAATTTTAAAATCTGCCAATAAGCAGTGAAGTTCAGCAAGTTTGTGGCGCATTTAGTGAGAAGTCACGAGTTTAAAGAAGTGGCCAAATATGATGCCTTCAATTGGAGACATCATGATATACACTGCCTAGAAACTATTAAAGAAATCACATCCACTTACTGAGCAGAAACAAACTTGGTTTTTTTTTTTTGTTTGTTTGTTTTTAAATTAACTTAAACTTGGAGCAGTTCAGAATTTGCAGCAGAACTTCAGGATTACTTAATGTTCCAGTTAAGTGAAACTGAAGAGAAGGGAAAAAAAAATCCGGTCACAATACAAAGCAACAATAGAGGAAAGGCTGAACACAGAGAAATTCAAATGTGGAGAAGAGAGAGAGGGAAAGAGTTAAGAAAAAAGCAGGGGGGGTGGGGGATGGCAGGGTGACTAGAGAACTTCCCAGTAAGAACAAAAAAGTTGGATTTATTCTGTCCTCATTTGCACCTGGCAAGCACAGTTGTCAAATGCTGCAAAGAAAAAAATAATTGAACAAAGCCAGAAGCACTGCAATGTTGGGATGGTTTAGATCAAAATAAAGTGAGCATTAGACCCATCTTCCTGTCCAAAAGCCAGCCACCTGTGCCAGTCCGTTTTCTGGAGAGAGTTCCATGCTTAGTGTCTAATTCAGCATTTCCTACATTGAGAAAAACATGCTTTTCATTTAAATCTGCCTTGAAGAAAATGTTGGTTTAAATGAAGGAAAAAAAAAGCTAACATTGAACAAACTGTGTAAAAGTCCAGACATGTTTGAGGGTTTTCAAAATATACAAATTCTAGCATGTTTCTGAATGCTGATACAGGTATTCTGCATCTGTAAGATTTACAACCTATTTCTGCCCTTCACTAATAAGGTGTGCTGCAAATAAGTTGTGTGCAATAAGTAGTGCTGCGAATCAGATAATTAGAGGTGACTGTGATCAGATTTCCACTGTAAATTAAGTATGTGATAGAACAATAGTGTGAGTTTTACAAGGGCAGATTTGTACCCGTAAAACAAAGTCAGGTATACTAAAGTTTAGCAAGAGTAAGGTCCAAGGTGAAAAGTTCAAATCTAGATCCAAACTTCTCCAAAGCTTTTGGTATGCAATGTTCAATTCTAACATTTTGATTTGAGCCCATTTCTAATTATATTACTAGATTCCCATAAACTAAATCATATGCAACATTTAAGCTAGGATGTTCAGGCTGGTTAGATTTAGAAAACAAACTCATGTTACATGTCAGAACTAATTTTTGTAGAGGCAGAAGTATCATTCTCCATATGGTTCACATTTCCAACCATTGACTTTTTGCACTAACTAGGCCAACTGCAAACCTGTGTGACATATGTAATTACACGAGATGTGATTTTTTTTTATTCCTATTGAACTGAATATCTGTGATATTCAGAGTAGTTTACCAGTTTTATTTTACAATGCAAAGAGAGTTGTGCGACTTCTTGCCATCTTCCTTCAGAAATGAAAGAAAGCCAGTTCTGTCCAATAATCTTTAAGGTTTCTGTTTGATGAAGTAAAACTTTCATGTACCTGATGAATTCAATAGTTTGCATATTTACTGCAGCAAACACCCACTGGGTCAGTATTCTTACCTTAAGTTTTCATCAAAAAACACAAGCATCTACCAGAATGAAAACTCTCACCTCCAAAGGTGCTACTGTCCATGACTGGCTGGTAGCAAAACCAGAGAATTTTATTTTTCAAAAGAAGAATCTTTTTTTCTCATTGAAAATAATAATAATAAAATTCTTTTCTGTCATTGGATAGAAGTGCAAGTGAAAGACTTCAGGTTTAAAAGTGGTAAGAAATTCTGAGCGAGGAGAAGTCCACAAACCTACTAAGGCAGACAAAGTTTGGAAATATGAAAAAATGAAAGCTATTCCATATTTTAGCAAGTCACTAATAAATCTAAATCCAGTTGATCTGCACTGGAGCTCTTGTGAAAATTTCTGGAATTGGAGCTTTGGAAGATGCATAAATAAAGACTTTTGCAAGTTTGATTTTAATTTACAAGTACTCACATCAGGAATCATCTCTTCCTGCCTGATAGAGAATTGCAGTGGACAAAAGTAAAAGAAACATCACTGGTTGGCTGTGAATAAGTAAGCTTTCTTTGAAACAAAAAAAAAAAAAGAGTTCCAGGGAAAAGAAATTTACAGAAAATTCCTTGCCATTCATATGAGAATGTGAATTAAATGTAAGAAAAAATGTTGATATTGGCCACACAGCAAGTCTATTAATGAAAGCATGGATTTTATCACTGCAGTGATGTCTAACTCAAATATAAATTAAAATTCTGGCAGGGGTGGAGTGGCCCAGTCTGTTTGGCCAACAGACTGATCATTAATATTACAAACCATTGTGAACAAAACCAACAGTGTCATAAGTGCAGAGCCACAAATACAAACCTTATCTTCCAAAGGTACCAAAAGTATCTAAAAAACTAAATAACTTAAATGAGTTATTCCAGTAATAATGAGCTCGGCACAGTACCATCTTAATAGCCAATTGGGGCTTGCAACCCACATCTGCACCTCAGGTCATTGATCCCTTCCCAGCTGGTCAGTAATCTAGAGAAGGGTATCTACAGGTGAAGTTGTCATACTTCAGTTATTGTTGATGGAGTAATGTAACAGGGAGAGAAGCTGAGTAGAGAAGTAGGTTGGTGAAAAGAGTAAGAAGAGCAGGTAAAGCAATGACAGTGAATCAGCATAACATCTCCAAAGACAATAATCGGCTGCTTGTAGGACCTACTGATGAAGAAGGAACAAGATGCTGACTTCAGTGTTTTCTAGCTTTTTTGTTTTTTATAAGACACTGTGAGAGGTGAGGTACTGCATAGTGATGTGTGTCTTCAATCCTAGAGCTAAGTCTGACACTACCAGGAAAATAGGGAGTTTATATTTTAAGCAGAGAGAAAGAAAAAAAGAATGTGAATGAAATTTGAAGTGTCTTCAGGAATGCGCTCTATCAGAAGACCAAAAATCTCCCAGCTTATACAGGCATCGGTATCTAAAAAACTTACCTTATTATGATATTAAAGGTGAAAACATCTTTTGGAACTGGGTACAAATAGTACAAGAGGGGAAGCATATAAAAAACAGTGTTAAGTGTTAGTAGTATGTAGACATTTATGTAGAAAATAAGAATAAAGGGAAATAAGACATAGAGTAAGTAGTGAACTGGCTAAAACTAGAAAAAATGAATCCTTAAAAGTTCATCTGAAAGAAAAGAAAACCTTGCAGAGGAACGGCATTCTGATTACTTGCTAGTTGCATAGTTTTGAATTTTAATGCTTAACATTGGTGCTGTTTATGAAAGCATCGAGATAAAACATTTATGTCCCATGAGACTGGTGCGTATAGAACTTCTAAGTCAGAAGAACACAAAATATTATTTGTGAAGTTTCTAAGTTGTTTGACTTGATCATACGAAAGAATTCAAGAAGAACTGACAGAGATTGAGACTGACAGGAAACTGAGAAACTGAAAGTCTTCCAGTACTATGTCACCGTTAGAAAAAAAAAAAAGCACCTGGCAGCATTTACTGGCCTCACAAACTTGACTAAAGAAATTAAATTTAGCAGTACTAAAGTATTTGTGGTAATGTTTCTGCAGTTGGTGATAGTGAAAAATTTGGCAAAACAATGAACAAGGAAGAAGCTTTCTTGCTCATAGAATGAATGAGAGAAATCCATTGCGATACAGTTGATTCTAAGTGATACATTTAGGAAACAGAAAATTGAGGCTATTCTTTAATATATTCTTTAAGTTAGTCTAAAAAGCATATCACAGAATGACAGAATCGTAGGGGCTGGAAGGTACCTCTAAAGATCATTGAGTCCAACCCCACTGCCAAAGCAGGCTCCCTACACCAGGTCGCACAGGTAGGCATCCAGGCGGGTCTTGAATGTCTCCAGAGAAGGAGAATCCACACCCCCCCTGGGCAGCCTGTTCCAGTGCTCCGTCACCCTTACTGTAAAGAAAACCCGTACAGATGGTATGGAGAACACACAGAGCAATGAGCTTCTGGTTTGATTCTGCGGAAAAAAAAAAACACAACGCAATTTTTGAGTGAAAAACAGAAGAGATGTGAGTGCAACTAGGATCCTGTCTCTATAGGATAAGACAGATGCTACATATGCAGGTTATGCCCACTTTCTAAAAAGATCACTGCAAAACCGGAGAGGGTGAAGTAAAGAGTCACAAAATTTATTTGAGGCCTGCAGGATTTGTTTTACAGAAGGAGATGTACAGAGCTCCATCCATTTAACTTATCAAAAAGAAAATTGAGAGGTGGTTTGATTATAGTACATTAAGTGCCTTCAAAGGAATAAAACACAAGGTAGTAACATTCTCTTTAATAAAGTAAGAAATAACAAAAACCAATGGCTAAAAGCTGGAGTCAGACAAATTCCAATTGGTAATAAGCCATAGTAAGAATGATTAACCATTGGAACAAACTACCAAAGGAAATAGTGGATTATCCATCTCCTGATTGCTTCAAATCAAGTCTGCATGCTGTGATAGGTAGAACAAACCACAAGGTAAATTTTTCTCTAAATCAACTTACTGAGGAAAACAAAATAGTTTCACATATGCAAGAGGTGAAACTAGTTGCTCATTCTGCCCTTAAACTATATTTACGTGTAAATAAACCTATTCATTGACTTAGAAAAATACTTTTTCAGAGCTAACTTTCCTAACCAAAACTCACAGTGAATATCCCTCATCCCAAATGAAAAAAAAAAGTCCAAACCATTGCTGCTAAGGTCAGTAAGATCTGTATAAGGTATCTGTATCTTTGTATCTTTGTGTCCATTTCTTTTGCTCAAGTGACCACAGAATTCAACTTGTAGCAGTAAAAAATTATAAGTCTTCTAAGCCCAGTCCAGATGTACTAGCCAATGAATCTTAAGAAGTGTATTTGTGTTCTCTCTTTGCTCTTCTGCATTCAGCTGCTTTGAAATGGAGATTGAAGAGAGGATGAACCACGTAGCAGTCGCTGTACCTGACTGCAAAATTAGCAAGGTTCTTCCAGTCTGATACAGATGCAGAATGTGAGTTCTCGGGCATGTTAAGGTGTTTATTGTAAATATTCTGGTGTTTCAAGTCCCCCTGCAGAGTGTGCTTTTCTTTCCACAGAAGCTTCTCAACTTCCAAGAAGTAGTGTTTTTCACAGAAAAAGATTTTTACAAATAGACCATCTTCAGATAGAGAAAATGGTTAAAAAAATATACTGTAGATGTGTTTACCCTCATAGGCATCTACATATCTTGGTTTGTTCAGCGTAAATGTTAGTCTGTATACAACATAAAGATGCAGCAAAAAAAAGAATAAAATATCCCAATAAAAGACATGGCTCAGAAGCATGTTTTAAGATATTTTTATAGGAAAAAAAGGTCTCACCTTACCTCTTCTTATTATGCATATAGGGATGAATTCAGAAATGTCACCAGCGAGGAGTACATTGCTTCAAAATATCAATGAAGCATTTGTATTGCGTATATACCTTGGTAGACCTATGACAAAGGAGTGGAGAGTAGGAAAAGAAAGCCAAAGTTAATTACTTGGATACTTTCCATTCTTTTCTAAAGCTCAGTGAAGCTTACGGACTCTTAACTCCAAGTCTTGATACATGAGCCAAAGCACTAATTCAGGAACTCTGGTCATTTCAGAGGCATCTCTTTGATCCACGAAGTAGTGACTTCAGTATTAAGCAAGACTGAGCAATAGGAACAACCTGGCTTGTTCCAGCCATGGGTACAAGCACACTGTTTAGATTAAGAATGATCTAGATTTTCAGAATCTGCATGCCCAAGTCCAGAGTAAAATTTTCACATATAAGTACTATAGTTTCAGCAATCATGACACAAGTCCATTTGGCTGCCTTGCCAAGCAGAGGTTAGAGACATGGGCTAAATATAGGCTTTATTTTCCACTGGTATCTATCCATACAAGAAAATGACTTATTTATTTATTTTAATTTAGGTCCCTCATCTACTCATGAGAACCCTTACAAGAGGTTATTGTTTTTTGTTCCTTTTTTTTTTATAACAAAGCTTAGTAAGTATGGGATAGATGAGTGAACAGTGAGGTGGGCTGAGAACTGGTTGACTAGCAGAGCTCAGAGAGTCATGATCAATGGCACAGAGTCTAGTTGGAGACCTGTAAATAGAGGGGTTCCATAAGGGTCCATACTTAGGCCCGATCTTGTTAAATATCTTCATCATTTATCTGGATGAAGGGATAGAGTCCACCCTCAGTAAGTTTGCTGATGATATGAATCTGGGAAGAGCGGCTGATCACCAGAAGGCTTTGCTGTCATTCAGCAAGACCTGGACAGGATGAGGAGTTGGGCAGAGAGGAATCTACTGGTTCAACAAAGGTTCAACAAAGGAAAGTGGAGGGTACCACGTCTAGAGAGGAATTACCATATTCATCAGTACAAGTTAGGGGCTGACCTGCTGGAAAAGAGCTTTGCAAAGATGGACCAGGGTGTTCTGGTGTACAACAAGTCAGCCATGAGCCAGCAGTGTGCTTGTGGCTAAGAAAGACAATGGTATCGTAGGGTGCCATAAAAAGAGCGTGGCTGGCAAGTTAAGGGGGGTGATCCTCCCATTCTACTCTACCCTGGTGAGGCCACACCTGGAATTACTATGTCCAGTTCTTCTCTCCTCAGTTCAAGAAAGATGAGGATCTTATGAAGAGAGTCCAGCAGAGAGCTACAAAGATGATGAGGGGCCTGGAGCTTCTCCCTTGTCAGGAAAAGCTGAGAGATCCAGTACTGTTCAACCTGGAGAAGACTGAAAAGTGATCTCACCACTGTTTATAAATATCCAAAATAGGGGAATGAAGGGGGTAGGGCCAGGCTTTCTCCAGTGCTGTGCAGCTATAGTGCAAGGGGCGATGGGCAAAAACTGGAACAGAAGAAGTTCCATACAAACATGAGAAAGAATTTCTTTAGTGTGAGGGTGACAGAGAACCAGAATAAGCCTCCAAGAGAGATTGTGGAGTCTCTTTTTCTGGAGATGCTCAAGAACCGCCTGGATGCTTTCCTGTGCATCCTCCTGCAGGGAACTTGCGTTAGCAGTGGGGTTGAACTTGCTGATCCCTGGAGGTCCCTTCCACCCTACAATTCTGTGATTCTGTGAATTTCTCTGTGTTTGTAGTCACTCCAAAGTGGGCTCATTGAAACTGAGAGCTATGCTTTCTGACTTTTTTAAAGATGAAATGATCACTGAAGTTCAGCTGCTGTCACTTGTCCCCAGGTGCTATGATCACTTTCACAGAAATAGTAGTTAATCAAGACTTGTTGGATAGGCCCAGGCCCAGAGGAGAAAGGAGACTAAGTCTATCAGATTACATTAGAATTTTGACTGTACATGTCACCACTGATATATGTGGTTTAAAACCATATGAGTCTATGAGAAAATGAAGTAATAAGCTATAATAATATTGTTTGGATATTAATTTTAACTAACCAGGAAAAAATCTACACTCGTCTTGAGGTCAACAATAAAATAGTCCTCACTAGAAGAGAACATTTCTGTTGTTACACCAAATGGAATGAATCATATATCAAACAACATATAGTGGGACTGAATCGATCTCCTCTCAGTGCTGAAGATTTACTAGATGCTGCCTTCCTTTTTTTCCATTACAGTTATGCATCAAGTGCATTCAATAAAAAGTCCTTCCCTTGGAATTACTGAATATACATAAAGGGAAAGAGTTGCTTATTACAAATTATTTTAACTGGTAATTCTTGTTGGGAAGAAAGCTTTAATTTCTGAGAGTTCTAGAAGTCATGCGAGACTGGTATCAGGTAATCAATCACAATTAGATTCAATCACAAGATTTAAAAGTCACAGCAATTTAAAATGTATTTAAGCACATAGAGATGATACCCTGAAACAATTTCATTTTGTATTGCAGAAATCAGAGGAGAAATAATCTTATTTCCAAATAAAATTAATTATTGTAGTGATGAAAATTAGAGTCTAGATAAGCATGGAACCCTTTAATGATAAATGTTCAGAGAAAGTAGGCACTCTGATGGACTTCCTAGAATGGCAGAAATGGTACATCATCACTAACTCTGACTCAGCCAGACCACCGGATGCTTTGGGGTCAGTAATGGGAACAGTGCTCATATCTTCATATCTTCCTCAGTTACATCAACAGTGGGATCAAGTGGACACTCAGCAAGTTTGCAGATAACATCAAGCTGTGGACACATAGAGGGACAGGATGCCATTTAGAGAGGCCTAGACAAGCTTGAGCAGTGGGCCCAGGAGAACCTCATGAGGCTCAACAACATGCACTTGAGCTGTGGCAAACCCTGCTCTCAGTATACAAGGTGGGGGATGAAAAAACAGAGCACGGTCCTGCCAAAAATGACTTGGAGATACTGGTGGATGGTAA
The DNA here is from genome assembly GCF_987193195.1 of Phasianus colchicus. Lineage (NCBI taxonomy): Eukaryota > Metazoa > Chordata > Aves > Galliformes > Phasianidae > Phasianus > Phasianus colchicus. The sequence goes on from NC_143438.1 coordinate 4,679,309, forward strand.
ACTAGACAAGAGCCAGCAATGTGCCCTTGCAGCCCAGAAAGCCAACCTCATACCAGGCTGCATCAAAAGAAGCATGGCCAGCAGGTCGAGGGAGGTGATCCTGCCCCTCTGCTATGCACTGCTGTGCACTGCTGAGGCCTCACCTGGACTACTGTGTCCAGATGTGGAGTCCTCAGTGCAAGAGAGACACAGACCTGTTGAAGCACATCCAGAGAAAGGTCATGATCCAAGACATGGAACACCTCCCCTGTGAGGACAGGCTGAAAGAAATGGAAGCGTTCAGCCTCGAGAAGAGAATGCTGCAAGGAGACCTGATACTAGCCTGTCAGTACCTAAAGTGGGACTAAACAAGGGTCTGCCATATTCTCCATGAAGTTATCAAGTAGTCATCTTCTGGATCAGAAAAGACTGTACTGTCTTGTTTAGTAAGCAATCTGGCAAACTAGCAGTCAGAAGACTATTCCAAGTTAGACCCAAACTGAAGATACAGAAAATAAATTCTGTATTTTTCCATGAATTTTGTTGTCAAACTGGATTGATTGAAATGAGACTCCACCTGAAATGCATGAAAAATACAAAGAAATGCAAATATGTAATATATTTTTATCCAAAGAAGTTTTTATTAAATGCAGAAAATCTCACTGTCCATCACATAGCCTAGTTCTTAATTATTTTAAGGAAGAGTTTGGCTTGCAACTACCTATGTTTCTGTCTCAGGTTACTGAGAACCAATAACTGGAATTTCAGTGTAAATTACTGTATAAGTTGCTCCAAACATTACTATTAACCATCTATATTTGTGCAGCCAAGATAAGGGTATAACTTCACCAATTGAGACTTCTTCCTTCTGAGATAAACTATTGTTTTATGTTGGACTAGTTAATAGAGTCAGCAAATAAAAAGCATTTACAAACTCTTTTCCAGGTCTCAGGACTCTGGTAATACGTTCTTTCCCACTTAAATGTTTTAAGTAACAAAAGATAGTAGCGCTCTTTTAAAGCTGTGCTGCTTATAAACTACATTGCATGTAAGTCCCATTAGGTTTGCATTCAGTAAAGATTTTTTCTTAGCTCTTTGAAATTATTTCTGTTGCAAGATGTCTTAATAAGATGTACCTTCCAGTGAAAATATTTAGTGTGTATGTCATGATAAAAATCCTGGGATTTGGATACAGATCTAGTGTAATTAAATGACTTTATGTGACCATAGAGTGTTTTCACGGAGGTTTAAATTTTGTGAAGAGTTCAGGCTGAAACCATAACTTAAGCAAGATTTCAGCATTTCCAGAAACAACTAATCTAGTTCTGCAAAAGATATGGGAGTTTCTTTGTCACTCAAAGTCTCAAAATTATTCTTAAGGGTAGAATATGCTTTCTTTAAGGACAGTGTCAGAATTGTCACTGATCTGTAGCAGGTTAGGAGCTCTGATGTATTCTTTGCATGGGCAACACAACGGATATATGTTATATAGCAGATCAGAGGAGATAATCATAATGAGCCTTTTTGGCCATAAAAATTAACAGAGTGATAATGCTATCATGCTTCTTCTATAATGCTGCTTCTGTTATTGATGTCATGAGTGGAAGACTGAAGCCAAAGATGGATATTTGAATTATCAATTCTGTAAAGCATGATTTCAAAAAAAGTCAGATTCAACCAGAAGTAATGCATTAGGTAGACTGGCGATTCAGAATAACTTTAGTAGTAAGGAGAGGGAAATATTGGTTGTTTGCACTCATCTACCAGAAGCAAGATGAACAACTTTGAAAGTTCATGCTCTTCAATCAAGTTTAGAGACAACCAGAACAGTAAATAGCTAGATAACACAGAGTAAGAGTGAGAGATGTAGATGCTGTGGTTTTGTTGAATCCTTTCTAAGCACTTGAATTAGATGTCCAGGTTGAGTCCATTTGTCACAGTCATCTTGTGTAATCAACAGAGAAAGAGAGCTAGGTATATTCTATATACCATTCAGAAACTATTTTGGCTGATTAATCATTCTGCAATATAAATCTCTCTTTTATGGCCATAGCTTAGGAAAACTAACTTCATTTTCCTGTCCTCAGTTAAGTCAGGATTAATCCAAGATAATTTGTAAAGGCAACAATACACAACACGCTTTCACTGCCACTGCAGTTATTAGACACTAATGTAAAAAAAGAGAAAAAATGGTGTTTTCTGGCTAACAAATGGTCAGTATCTAAACTGATACTACTAGATCACTGATGAAGTAGATGAGACCCACATTTCCATCCTGAAAATATTTCTAAGTAGCATGAATGCAAAATAATAGTGTCCGAAAGTCTTTTCTAAGGAAAGCTTGGACATCTTCAAGTTGTTTTGAAAATCCTCTCTACCATTTGCCAAACTATATTCAAGTTTTCTGTAAGTCCACAGATTTAAAAAATTTATACAGTGAATGCATGAAGCCTTAAACAGACAAGAGAGACAAGAGAGACAAAAACTGCACAAGAGACAGTTACTATTTGTATTCCAATTATTCTACATACATATACAGAATGTAAGAATGGGAAAGACAATATGTGTCACTCCTCCTTGAACTATTCTAATTCTTAACTTTTTTTTTTTAATTGTCTCAGTCTTTTTCTCTTTATGAGTATGTACAGATTTCATTAGGCTTTCAAGTTACGTATGAAAAGTGGATAAAAAGCAAGCACATTGTCATTTTTCAGCCTTCTACTTGCTTTTGCAGTATATTAGTTATTGCCAGCAGAGTTCATAATACTCCTTTGCTTTTGAATCCTTCAAGCTATGTATTTATATCTCTGAACATTGGATTTTTTTATGCCTGAAAATACTTTTAGCCACCTCAACTCATCCAAATCCTAGATTCTTTTAAAGCTAGAGTGACAGATACCATAACACTTTAATATTAAGTTACTTTCACAATCTCTAAGGGCTGAGGATGATATTTTAATTTATAATTTCATTGAAGTGGAAGCTTCTCATGCTTATTATGGTATATATTCAAAGGAATAGAGAACCTATGTCCAAGAAGCTTATAAACATACACCCAGCTCAGAAAAAGGGAAAAGTGAATCTGTGAAAGCTCAAAACATTCAGTATTAGGTAAATAATCTGTGAAAAACTGGAATACCAAATTTTAGTGGCTGTGTTGTATTTTAGTGCTTAAATTTTGCTAAACATACTGTTTAATTCAGTCAACAATTTGATATCATTATGAAAACAAGGGTTTGAAAGTGTGTATATTTGAAAAACAACATACAGGCAAATTCTGGTTTTGAGCTAAATGTACCTTCAGTTGTGATTTGAGTTTACAGTTATTCAGTTCTCATTTTATCAGAAGTGATGATACTATTTCTAAGTTAAAATGGAGAGTGATTACAATAACATAAAGAGATTCTTACATCAGATCCACAGTTGTGCTACTGAGAAAGAAGAGAAACAGCCTACTGATTTACCAAGCCTTTGGATAGAGTCCTAGACTGTTTTTTGAGAAGCTGTCTGAATTGTCTTATTAGATGATAATAGTTTCATCTTAAACGAGCAATCATATTTTCTGGGGATCAGAAGAAGGAGTAGAATATATAAATGTATATATATACACACACATACATGTATACCTTTATATACACATGTATATATGTATATCGATGTATATCCATGTATATATCTATACATATGTATAGATGGTTCTCTAGTTTACTGCAGTTGATTTCTTTATGTTTCTTAGTTTTACAGGAGGGTCAAGTTCAAGCAAGCAATAGAATTTCAAAGAAAAAGTATCACATTTCACTAAGTTCTATTTCAAAGCTGTGCATAAAGCATCTCATGATTTTTATGCTGCAACATAAATCAACAAAGTTTACTCATAACCACACTGAACACTATATGATAAAAGATTTGTATGGTTCAGAGATTTGTTATTTGTATGTTACTTAAGTGTATCATAAAGTGACTTTAGTGTCTGTCAACTGTGTGTATTGTCTGAACTTCTCATTGGGAGATGCAGGGCTTTTTTTTTTCCTTTTTCTTTTTTTTTCAATTTTCTTTTTTTTTTCCTCCCTAGTTCTAGTATAACTTTGGGATATTTAAAGAACTATCACTTAAAACTACTTTTATTTATTTATTTATTTATTCTCATGGGATCCTAATTTTTCCTCATGTTAACCATTCTACACTGAAAACGATTTATTAATAGTCTGTCTCTCTTCCTTTGGAATTGAAAGGGTGTGGGAACCCAATCTAATTTTAATTCCCTAATTACAATTCTCTAGAGATTTCTCACATAACAAATTTCTCATTCTATGTTAGAAGGTTTAATTTAACATGACATATATATATATATGTGTGTGTACACAATGAAGATACGGCAAAAGTAAAATAAGTAATTGAACAATCATATAGCAATCTTCCAACTAAAGACTTCAAAAACACACTTTTTTAATAAATACCATTTTACACTTGGGAATTATCTGATTACTTAATATTGTGTATAAGAGCTGCTCCAAAAGTAGTGCATCCTATTTTATTATGCTGGCCCACACTGTCAGAGGTGGATATTGGTGATATGGTAGCAGAGATTGCACTTTCCTGTCAATTTTCTGTTATATTTTGTTGCCCGGTGACAGATAGCAGCAGAGGAGCAGTTTGATAAATTGAGGTCTGACATGGAAATATATATGAAGCAGAGGTATGGAACTGAATTTGTCCATGTGGAAAAAAATTGCAGACTTTGACAGTCACTGATGCTTGCTGAACACTTCTGGAGATCAAACAGTGGGTGCTGACACAGTGAGGCTGTGGGTTATGTGTTTTAGCAGTGGTAAGAGCAACGAAGAAATGAACGAAGAGAGGTGTTCAAAGTCGATTGATAGTGAAAGAAAAAGAATAGTGCACTACTGGTACGTGGGATATAGCATAAACCATTATGGTGGACAGCTGGACAAAGCTTCTTGTATCTATCAACTAGAGTACTCCAAGATTCTGACCTTAGTGTTAAGGGGGAGATTTCAACCACCCACTATATCTCTTAAGAAGAGTTAATGAGTAAGATTGTTCCATTTGTGATAGTAGGCGAAGGTACTTGGAGAACACTTTTAGTGGTGATTCTATATGAATTCAGAAGAAAAAGTCAAAGGAAAAGAAGTATTCTGTCAGTTCAACACCCTTACCTGACTTGCTTCTCAACTGCCAACCTAGCACAGGACATTTGGGACATTCAGATGGGGATAAGTGGTAGGGACTAGCCTTTTCAGTAACAGCTTACTCTTAATTAAATTAACAGAAACTAAAATTTTATTTGTTTGACTTTTGAAATCAGCTATATTTAAAAAGTCCTCCTTGCATACCTCACAAGTGGTAGAAGTACTGTCTGTGCTGACAGAGAACTTATAGATGAAATAAGAGGCTCCAAACTGGAAGAGAGCTACTGGAGTGCTGGGGGAGGAGGTGACAGAGTGAACGATGACCAGACAACTTAAAATTACAGAGTATTAGAACACCAAACTGAGCAACGTTTAAAAAGGAAGAACAGAAAAGGAAAATGGCAGCTCTCCTCTGTATGAATAAGCAACGGGCATTCAGATGTGGCATCACCAAGAAATTTCATATATCTGCAATTCAACAGGCCTTGGACACTGACCTGAGTGATATTTTTGTCATTGAGGTAGTTAATTTTGCTCCCTTAGGAAACTTCTGTGAAAATCACAATGGTTTCAAATATGAATATGATCTATTGGTATGTAGGGTTTTGCAAACACGTTTAAGTAACTTAATGAGGAACTTCATACTGTTAACCTAGGAACAAAGGTAAAAAATGTGACAAGTTAATTGATTCAGTTCATTTAAACCTTCTGTCTCTAGGTAATAACTCTTTGTGAAATGAACAGGAATACAGCTGACCTTTGAAAATGGAAGAATTAATCTATAAAATAATACAGCCCTTTCATGAATTTCTGCCCTTTGTTTAAAGCAGGGGGAAAAACAAGACAAGCCTGAGAAACATTTCTAAAACAAAGTAATCATTTTAGTTTCTGGATATATTTATTAACTAAAAGTATAAATTAGAAAACAACAGAATGTTAAACCAATAGCTGCAGTAAGACCCAAGGTATTCAAAATATGCCTGTTTCACATGCAGTGCAGATTAACAGGTTTTACACATTGAGTCTAGTTGTACTTTTAGAGGAGGTAGAGTAGGAGAAAAGACGTCGAGATAAAAAAATACAGCCTTTGTTTGCAAAACAAAAGTGAGATTGCAAAATGGAAAACATGAAAGAATTTCTAATAACTGTATTCTCTATCTCTAAAAAATAAGAACAACAACAACAACAACAAACCCAAAAACATGACAAAATCTCTGTATGTTCCAGTATACTACAGGCAGACATCATTGAGCTCCTTTCTAAATGTTGGCAGGGGAGTTTGCTTTCCCTACTCTGAGAAATTCTAAAATATAATGACACTACAGCTACCGTACTTTCGAAGCTCTTGGTAGATATTTTCACTTACTTTGTCATTTTCAGGGGGAAAACAATGGTGGCATCTGTGCCCTGGTGCTAAGTGCTCATTTGCATGCAGAGGCAGAGAGATATCCGTTTATTATCAATTTTATGCGTTACTTCATTTCATGGTGTTAAAACAATTACATTCAAAGGGTTCAGCAGTCCACAGCCAAGCTATTCAGAGCTCCAGCAGCATCATATAATAACGTTATTCAGGGACAGACACATACATCATAGTTTACTGACTTAGAAGTAAAAAACTGAGAGAGAGGGAGAGAGAGAAACAACTCCTGTAGAGCTGGATACGGAATTTGTAAAACATCAGAGATACTACAATTAGCAGAGAAACTCAGGGCAGAGGGACACAAAATTTATTAGTCCTGAATTGTTTGCTAAGAAAGTTGGGCTAATTTTCTACACAAAACAGTTCTCCTATCAAATTCTTTACTATATATACTCTCACCTTTTATACAACACTCTTAATTACCGCAAACCGTACTGCAAAGCTCCACTTGAGCAAATAAGCAGAAAATGTGCATCTCCTTTCAAAGTTTTCAGAGCACATACCTTAGAACAGCAGTTTGGTGTGAAGAGACTTGTGCTGAGAGTTCTCTCTACATGCAATCTGATTATCCAGTTACTCCTGTCAAGGCTCTGCCAAGATCCCACGAGGAATTTACATTTGTCTATCAATTTAGATTAGCTAAAACAGCTGTCTGTGCGAAGGATTTCAAGGTTTCAAAATGAGGACCTACTCTCCGACACCAGTCAGGACTCCAAAATCAAACAAAAACTGTTGCTCAGTACTGAATAAATTTTAAAAAAGCACATCCACCTTCAGGGTTTTCTTTGGAGTTTGGTGAGATGTTTGTTTCAGCAGAAAAATGTTGTTTCAGCAGAAAACAAGCCACTTAATGACCATTTGCTGATATTTTAAGAAGTGTAAGAAAAAAAAAAAAAACAAATCAAACAGCTTTTAATAATACTTTACTGCCAGAGGAAAATAAAATAAAAGCTGTCACTATAAAATAAAAAAGCAATTACCAACTTTTCAAATGTTCTTTTTTTAAAAATCTATTTAATGGAAGTGACTTGACACACAAGAAAATCATTTTTGAAGTATTCCATCGTTGAGAAACCATGAAATTAGGAGACTGGAAGAGGAGTGTTATTATCTGGGCTATTGCAGACAACCATTTATTGACGTATTTAGAAGTTTCCCATCAGTTCTGGCCGGGGTTAGTTGATAGGCACATAGTGCAGTGACAAGGTATGGCTTTACTCAGGCCATACAAGAAGTGAAAGTCCTGAAGAAATTGGCAACAGGGGAAAACAGCTATTTTCTGCTAATAACTTCAGCGTAAAATATAGCCTGAAGTAGTTCTCTAGCTATGGATCACTCTGAAAATGATGGGAAAATATATTCTGGGCAGTTGCATGGCCACAAGAAAGAACAGAGTGTGTGGTTGAGTTGGGGATAAATCTAGAGAATGAAGTAGTACAAAAAAGCCCACTGATTCTGGAGCTGCAGAACCAGATCATTCTCTTTCAACCTTTTCTCATGGGGACTATCCAGTGTACCAATTCAGCAGAAGGGAACCAGAGACAACAGTTTCCCCAGGGGCTCCCAGCACGTTTCTTCTGCTCCCGTTGTCCTAATGGCCACCACTTCCTTCTGAACTGTCCATCCCTGTTCCTGCCATAATCAGCTCCTACCATTGAAAGAATCACTGTGCAAATACCAGCCCTGCCGTGCCACACCTGCATAGTCTGTAAAAGCTATCTCAGAAGGTAGATAAAGACTCACTCAGCAGGCCCATGTTGATTTCTCATTAGTCTCCTAGCAATGTCATGTCTAAATGTCATGTCTAGCCAGTTTAAAGCTAGCATGGCTATCCATTCTACACTGCAGTCAAAACACAACATATACCTTAAGGGCAAGGAGAATGCCTGCTACCAGTTTTATTAGGCTACATAAGTTAAGCAACTCCCAGAACTAAAACATTTGCTCTAAGTTTTATATCAGTGGCTTCGAGTTATTTCACTTTGAAGGTCTCATGAGCTCAGACACAACTTTGCAAAAATGGCTCTGTACGGCTTGTTGCTCAGCAGGTTGTTGAGGGATCAAAGCATGAAGAAGTATGTGGTATGCATACTTCTGTAAGTCTCAAATGATTTCGCCCTATATCTCCTTAAAGAATATAAAAAACCCACACATTCTATTATTATTAACATCTTTTAACTCTTTTTTAAAAACCATACCCCTATGTACTGTGTTACAGTTCAGCATTTATTTATTACAGTTCAGACCAGTATTTTCTTTCCTTCTTATACAAAACATACAGAAATTAATCATTTTGCATTTTTTAATATCAATAAATAAATGCAGTTTTAAGAGACTTGTGGAATTAAGAAAAAAAATTAAGAATACATGTTGAAAATGTGTTCTCAAGAGAAAAAAATTGGCTATATCATACTAAGTGGATGCATTTAATCCACTGTAAGAGGTTAAAGACTGTACAAATAGACAAAAGTCTCCTGATGTATGCTGTCTCCATTGGTTATTAACGATAGCTTTGCAGGAAGAAGTCTAAAAGGTAAGGTGTGCACAGGGTGCATCTGCAGTCATTGGCAACCCAGTCTTAAGATACAACATTCTGTAGACACCAACAAGAAGTGTTTGTAGCAGATAGTTTTATTTCAATCTAACCAGAATCTTTAGCTGTCAACAGTGCATTAGAGATATCTGTGGAAAATTGCCTAAACATATCATATGATTACTTTGATTGAGAAAGCATTATAATAATGACTGTGCGCTTTTTGCTTTCTGGTAGTACTGAAGTGGGTACTGCAATTCCAAACAAGAAAAAAGAAAAACAATGAAAAGTTCGGATGAAAGATACTTTCACTATGGTCTAGGTACCTCTAGATCTCTCTTCCTCTTGTCTTTAAAGAAGGATGATGGTAAAAAAAAGGTAAAATGCAAAATTTTATTACTACACAGTACTTTATGTCCTATATCACAACTACAACTAGAAACAAGCAAACTATTCATATTGTAAAAGAACTTTGCTCCATTTAAAACAAAAGTTAGCTTAAACAGTTTAGGATAAAGGTTCAGATCTATAAACTGTGGTGAAATGCTCCACATACAAAAATAGGTTTACATGTATATTGGACCCACTTGTTGGAGTAAGTTACTGCAACTCTACTGCAACTCTACCCACATCAAGGGAGTTATACTAGCTTATCATTGAAGGTATTTTGGCTCTGTGAATCTAGGAAATAAGAGATCAAGAAAGTCATTGGAAGCATAGCATAATAATATATATTTGTTAAATATATATTGCAAAAATTACATGCAAAATTACCCAATTGTAAAACAGTGAACTATATGAAGCTTCTGTTATCCACAATAGAGGTGCACAGCAAATGTTTAATCACTGTATGTATTCAGTATCATACACAGTAAAGATATAGTTCTCATTAATTCACTGCAGTTCACGAGTCTCCAAAGTAGCAAATACATAGTGAGTGTAGCAAATACATAGCTAAATGGAACAACACAGTCTTCCTTTTTCCCCTATTTTCATTTTTTTCTTGCTTTGGATTTTTATGTCGCTCTACGGTTTATTGTTAGAGCTAAATAATCTTTCCAATTGAGTGCTGTTATATTCAGGTAAATGTAATATTCATTTGTGTCTTTTAAGATATCCCCAACGCCACAGCATGCACCTTTCTGGGGCTGTTAAGTCAATGTCAGTTTTCACATGGGCCTGCGACTCAAACACTTCATGCATAAAGGTACTCAGGGCAGGCAGGTGGTAGGTTGTTAATTCACCCCCTGCTCATTCCTAGAGGTTATGTGATAAAATGAGACACATGTTTTAATGTGCTTAGTGCTCAAAAAACAAGACGGTTTCAGGACAAAACAGCATCCTTGCTAGCAGTTGGCTGAGACATCAAGAACAAGAAGAAGAATTTCTAAGACCTTATTGGTGAACATATGGCAGATGCTGATTTCCTTACTAAATCAGATGATATTACTAGAACTGGGTCATTATGCACACATTGCAATCTATCGTTAAGCCCAACAAAGTAATATTTAGCTAGTGTTTTAATTGTACTACTGAGATTTATCTCTGCTTTTCAAAGAAAAAAAAGTCCAGAAAGGAGGGAAGAGTGGTGAGATTTCAATTTTAATAAAATGAGATTGCCAGTTTTGACAAATGGAAGTTACAGCTTATTCAGATAATTTTTGAATATATACATATTTGCACATATTTTTTCTGTTATTTAGACGACAGGAAATGATTAAATTCTTCATTCTCTTCCATTCCTTCTATGAAAAGTAAAAAGTCTGCTCTGAAAGTAATGCCTCTTATTTTATTATGTTGATCCACAACATCAGGGGTGGGTGTTGGTGGTATGGCAGTAGAAGTTAAACCTTCCAGCAAATATTCCATTGAATTTTATTGCTGCACGACAGATGACAGCAGAGGGACAGCCTGACAAAATGGCATCTGACGTGGAAGTGCATATGAAGCAAAGGTGTGGAATTAAATTCCTGTGTGAAAAGAAATGGCTCCCATTAACATTCATCGACATTTGCTGTATATTTATTGGAGACCAAACAGGGAATGTGAACACAGTGAGATGGTGGGTGCTGCATTTCAGCAGTGATGAGAACAATGTGAAAAACAAGCCATATTCTGGACAGCCATGCAGATTTTTATGAACACAGCATGCAGGCTCTTTTTCATTGATGGCGAAAATGCATGGTTAATGTTGGTGACTTTGGTGAAAAATGGTATTTTGTAGTTGGAGAATTTGCTCTATCACACAGTATTATTGTGTCTGTTGGTAGTTTCCATAGAAATAAATAGGATACATTACTTTCAGAGTGACCTAGGTACATTTCTCTTTCCCATATATGTTTTCATAATGCAGTTTGGCAGCATATGTTTCAAATAATTTGTTTTTTTATCTACAAAGCCTAAAGGCAGGCCATTATTACCTGCATTTCCAAAGGACATGAGGACGCTCTGATGCATATGCGTATGCTATTGAGCTGATGAAAAACAGGAAGGGAATTAGCCTCTTGGCCTGGAAATCACGGAGTCCCTCACAATGCTAGTCCATATGGTGACAATCAGTTAAAACAAAGATGCAAAGATGCACCCTTCTCAGCTGCTGAGTAATCATACAGTAAGTGTTGCGGGTTAGTGGAATCCAGTTTTGCTTTTTCTGGTTGTTGTTTTTTTAAATGATCTTTCTCACCTGGTTTCTGAGATATGCAAAGGCTGCTAGGCCAAGTGTGGTTTAGCTGTAGCTAAAGTTTAGGATGCAAGACAGAGGGAAGGCTATGTGATCAACTGGCCATGCAAGGGCTGTTAGGACAAACATAGTTTAGCCATAGGTACAATTTAGGTTGCAGTACAGAAGGGAAGGATGTGTGATTCAACTGCAAACCAGTCACCCCAAACCCGTTAAACACACTCATTTTGCAATGCGTTAAGTGAAACTGCTCATAGAAATCCCATATCTGTCTCCAACAGCTGGAGATAAAGAACCCTGTTTTCTTTCCTGTCAGAGTTAATAAAACAAGCAACTTATTAAATAGCATTTTGGCAAACACAATGGATAATGAATCCTATTCGATAGTTAAAGACTTTTAACAATTAAAAAGATTTATGAGCCAAGTGCTGCAACCCTTGAGTGCCTGAGGAACGAACACGCTCCTGCACAGCTAAACGCGGGACGGGCAAGGCCTAGATCCAGGATGCACTGGCTGAGGCTGGACGTGATGTGAGGCCCTTGAAGGACAAGGAATTGGCATGAGGAGGGCCTAGCAGGTAAAGCACGCTGCTTGGGCTCACGAGAACAACAAGACAGTCACACTAGAAGCCCAGCCCTTTGATCGGGCTGAAATGGCAGGGTACGTCAGATACTGTGGCCCCACAGCCCATTGTTCCTCATCAGCTACAGTACATGTCCAGCGTCTGGTTTGTCAATCATCTGATTCAATGGCTGCTTGCCTGGGAAGCTGCTGATGGGGGCCTAGGGGGGCTTGCCAGAGCTTAATTACCGTACCTCATTAAAGGGCTTCTCATTCATATTCAGCAAGGAATCATTCGAGCAGACAGATATGTCTTTGTTAGATGAACTGAAAAACATACTTTTAAAAAATCACTACCATTTATATATTTACATTTATTTGGTTAAAGAACTCCATTCTTTCTGCTTGCGAGACAGAGGGGAAAAAAGGGAAAGTGAACAGGAAAGAAATACAGTGAACAAAAAATTAACTTAAAGGAGTTTGCATTTGTAATCTGACAGTCTTTTTCTTTTTAGAAAAAAAATAGATTTCATAGAGTCAAATTCTTCTTTCATTTCTACTCAGTTCACAAAGATACACTGATGTGTGCAAGGGACAAACTTGCTTCTAAGAAGGCAAAGCTGGAAGAGTTAATATTGGCTGCTTATCTCCTGGCAAAGGCTTAATTAAAAATGTCACTGCTATAATTTCCTTAAAGAAAAAGGTTAGGAAAATTTTGCACACTTTCCCTAAATTTGTGCCTACTGTGTAGGCAATGCTAGGGTTATGACTTGTAGTTTTGTTCTCTCTGGTGTGTTCTTCCACCACAGATTAGATTAGCTTGTATTCACTGGCATGCCTAACCATATCCCTATCCTTCTCTGAGCGAATGGTGTAAAGATGGAAATACCTTTGTAATTTACACAAAAGATTCTACCTGACAGCCCTGATTGATAGTCATAATCATTAGTTTTAGTATGCATTTTAATTAAAATAGCAATCCAGACCAGGATGGACCAAACCAGTGGCATATACCTCAACTGCTGAACACTAAGATACTTCTTGCTCCCAAAGTGAGGCATTGGTATTTTCCTGTTTTTTGATACTAATTATATTGAGCTACTGCATCTGAGAGGACATAGTAAACCTTTAGTCTGAGACACCTTGTTTCTAGGAGGACTGTCTTTTTGATATTTGTTTAAAAAAAAAAAAACAACACAAAACTTAGTCCTTTGAGCATTTTGGTGATGAAGACCTTGATCCTGCATATCTAATTTCCAGGCATATCTAATTTCCAGGTATATGACACCTAATGTAACCATGTTGATAATGCTGACATGCCAGGAAGAATGATGTGTAAAGTCATTTGATCTAGAGTAGAATTGAGTCTTAGACCTGTTTACAGATGTATGATCTGGAGTTAGAAGAATAAGAGTGCTTAGGAAAAGAACAGAGTGTATAACATCTCTTTTCCTAGGCTGTTGAACTATATAAGGCCCAGGTTTTCAGTGCCTGGCAGTTTAGGCTGAATTCTTTTTTGCCTTTGAGTCTGTGGAAATACAGCTAGACATGAAGAGAGGGCTGTGAAGAGACCTTGTGTGGTTAATATAGTTTTCCCTTATTCCTTCCTCAGAAATGGTTTTAGAAGAAATTAAAAAGGACATTTGCCTAAAGGCAGACACAAGGAAATTTAATCCTGCTCGGCTAAACTTTGGCCAAATTATGAGCATTTGATAATAGTGTCTTTTATATATAACACAAAAGATTTGGCACCTTCAGCTGTCAGCAGAGGAATACAGAAGTTGGAGACATCATATTGCTGGTTTATGACAGGGAGCAGCCAATCAAACCACAGGATTTTCACAATGTATATTGACAGCTAATAACAGCCCAGCTAATTAGAGCCTCTCTGCCAGAAGAGTGCATCAATCCCATAATTGAGAAATAAGTGCATCACTCCAAGTCAGTAGTCCCCACACTCTGTTGAGCTGATGCAATTCCATCTCAGTATAATAAGGCATCAAGCCTAACATTATGTACACTAATAAAAAATACTATCTTTTTATAACGTGATCAAATTTGAGTTCCTGTTGGGGCAATAACCTGGAGTTTCCTGATATCTCTGTGTTTAAAACCTCAATTACAACTCTATATTCCACACAGTTTTGCCTTGAATATATAACAGATGTTTGTATTGAGATGAATGCTTTGTGGACCCAGAACTGTCATCAGACCTCTCATAATCGCATTTTCACCTATGCATATGGTGTACACCTGTGGCTTGTTGCAATTGTACTCAATTGCAGTGTGAGAGGTCTAAAGACAACACTGTTTTATTATTTGTAATTATTTTTCATCTGATATGTCATACTTGTTAATGCTTTTTTCATGCTTATTGTGTAAAGCAAATCTAGAAGTACAGGGAATAGCAGGCTTATTTTAAAGCTGCATGTGCCTTTCCTTGCATGGAAAAATGTATGTTACAGCCTGGTAATATATTTTATAAATATGAAAATTTAGTTTCAATATATACCAGATTTTAATATTATGAGAAAATGTCATGGGACAGTGGCAGATTCCTCTGCTAAAGAAATACAGAAGGATGCTAAGCGAATTAGTCCAGAGTGCAAGGTAGAGGTATACCACATATATGTGGGGTTTGCTGTTTATTTGTATTTGTAAAGCTAATATAGTTTGGAAATGCACTGCCAGGAAAACATCAGGTCTATTTTTCATTCCTCACTTACAGATACATCTAATTGCCTGTGAAATGTCTGGGGTGTTATATTTCAACAGTGATTTCTACAGACCAAAATCACCTAACATTAGAACAGCATGGGATGGGATGTCAGCTGCTGCGCTCCACCAGCTCTGCCCTCATGAAGGTGAAACGTGACCTTTCTGGAAACTGGATCTGTATAATTGCAGAATTTATTATGAAACACAGGGCAACTGTTGGGATGTATACTTTGGTCTGTGAAGACCACTCCCACAGAAAAATCACAGAATGGTTTGGGTTGGAAGGGAACTATCTAGTTCCAACCCCTGCCATGGACAGGGACACCTTCCTCTAGATCAGGCTGTCCAGGGCTCCATCCAACCTGGCCTTGAACATCTCCAGGCATGGGGCATCCACAGCAGCTCTGGACAACCTGTTCTGGCATCTCACCACCACCACAGTGACTAATTTTCTCCTTAAATCTAACCTAATTCTCTCCTCTTTTAGGTTAACAATTACCCCTTGTCCTGTTGCTACATTCATGGTTTTACAATTGATTTACCCCAACACATACTGTAGCTGATGGGATTCTTTCCTCCAAAGTAGAGCACAAATGAAATTTTTAAATCTATTTAACTGAACTTAAGAGCAAATAAACTAGTTTCCTTAATTTGCACTTCCAATAGACAAATATTTCTATGAACTAATTAAAATGTCAGTAAACAATCTAAGGCAGCCCATATTATCTAGCTCTTTTGCAAAAACTGGATATTAAACTATTGTGGGCCAACATGGATACCAGCGTATTTAAAATATTTTTCATTGCGGGGCCATAATATTATTAGAATTCATAGTCCAGAAGATGAAGAAGCTCTTGGGAAATGTGAATAATGATTACTCTCTTAATTATCATATGTTCAGTTGTGTCTTGCTACAGTACAATTATGCATGGAATATAACCAACAGTGAAGTCATGGGTAAGAGACCTATGCTAAAAACTTAATAAATAGTCTCAATAGGTTTGCATATCTTTTCTACAACAGGATCTTCAGGTGTGTACAAGCAAGATGTCAGTTTCTCTGAACTGTATGAAGTGCACCTTTGTAAGAAAAATGTGTTGAAGAGCACTCTAAAAGTTTTAAGCGATTATACCATGTGGCTTGTTTGTCAAGATCAGCTAGCAAATTGCTTTCAGTGCTTTTAGGCTTCTTTTGTGTGCAGACAGTTGTGCTAAAGAGAAAAGCCCTAATAACCAGCCAAACAAAATATGCACATTTATTAAAAACATCTCTTGAAAAAAGAAATATGACAATGACATCTTAATAGCAGAGTTTTGTATCTAGTCTTATACAGAAGAGAAAAACAGGCCTATCCCTACAAGCACAAGAAAATGTGTTATGCTTTTGATATGATTTTTATTTTTTATTTTTTTTACTGTAAGAAATAGAAAAGAAACTAATTGTAATAAAATATTTTGTTACTCACAAGTCTGAACAATTATGCATGGAATATAACCAACAGTGAAGTCATGGGTAAGAGACCTATGCTAAAAATTTAATAGTAGTCTCAATAGGTCTTAACCAGATGAGCTAATGTTAACGTGAGACTAGATAACAGTTTCACAACATCCTCTTCTACCATAAACATGAAGAAAAACACATATCTGGAACCCAGATTTAAACCCAGGAGAAATGCAAGGGTATATAAGACTGTTTCAGCATTCAGTGAAAGCTACTCTATGATCTACTACCACTTATGTAGTCTTGTAAGCAAAACAATTTTAAGAGTAAATTGGTTCAGAAACAAGGAGGGTTTTGTGATGCGCTCTCAGAGTTTTTTTTTGTGGTAATGATATTTGACAGTATATCAAATAAGTAAAGAAATAATTAAGAGAAAGTGTTAGAAAATTGCTGGAAAAGACCTTAAAATGATAAGCATTTAGCATCTCAGTAACAGAAGCAAAGAAAACAATCTTCACCACATACAGAGCACAACATTTTGCAGAAATTGCTAAGTGATGATTTTATACGAGGAAGCCTTCTGATTCAAGCTACTGGTCATTTCACTCTATGAATTCCCCAGTTAACGATCTTCTTAATGGTTAAAATTGTCTCCATCTGATTGGCAACTTCTGTAACTTAGGGAGCATGAATAAACACAGCCTCCAGTCAGGCTCCAGAACTTTTAAGTCAGGAAGAATATGCAAATAGCCTCTCATTTTGAGTGGTTTCATTACTTGATTTTCCAGCAGTTCATGAGGCATATTTTGTCTGCAGGAAGATACATATCTTTACCCTTCACTCCAAACACTAATGTTTACTGTTACACATCTCTGATGTCTGTGTCAAAATTAAGCATCTTCTGAAAGCACAACCACATCCTAGTGTAACATCAATATCTCACTTTTTCAGAGAAATTCTTCTCCAACAGATCACGATGCAAAAATACACAGAATTCTTGTTATCTTCCTTCATCAGCTTTGTTCTTCATTAGCTCTTTTTTTCTTTTTTCTTTTAGTGGCCACAGGTACCAAATATGAAACAAATATGGTTATCACCTGCTGCAGTCATGCATCTAAACAGACCTCCCAAGGAATGAAAGAACTATTCAGATGTTTGACTACAGGGAACTCCTGTCTGGAAGGCCTCTGAGGTCTGAGGGCAGAGACAGGTGACGAGGGTGCAAATGTGCCCATCTCAATGAATTTTTTGAGCTGGTGGCCAGTTTGCAAGAGGAGATAACCACACAGCATAGTACCTGGGAATCAGAGAGAGAGATTGCTGCATGGTATTGTGCACTGACATGGGCAGACTGGTAGCCCCACCTTAACACTCTGCAAGGGGAAGAAGCTAAGCTGGCTTCCAACCTTGAGGATACAGAACACAAAAATACACAAGAGGGATGGAGGGAGACTGGATTCTTGTCTCTGCTTGGAGCAGAAAGATGAGTCACTCTCTTGCCCCCAAAGTGTCCCTATGCAACAGATATGAGGCTGTAGGGCTGGAAAGAGAAGACATAGATAATGGTTCAGACCAAGGAAGGGACAACCACATAAAGTTGGTCCAACCAAGGAGTGATTTAGTAAACGCAACAGGGGGATTGAAACTAGATGACCTCTAAGATCCCTTCCAACCAAAGGCATTCTATGATTCTATTTAAAAATTGCTGTGCCAAATCACTGTCTCAGAGAATATTCTTATAGGCTATCTTTAAATTTACAGAGAGACAAGTGTGTTTCCTCTAATCTAGCAGGGGTATGCTTGCAGAGCTCCCTTCCAGTCCAAGCTGTTCTATGATTCTTAAAAGAGTGATTGCTGGAGTAAATAATAATTTTTATTATCGATATAGCAAAATCTTCTTTGTGAAAGATTGTGAAAGTGTGAAAAACAGAATTGCTTTACTATTAAATAAGTCCATCCTGTGAAAGACCTATAGAACACACTACACAAAGAGATGAAAATAATATTTATTATCCACCTTATTAATCTAATTATTTTTTTCTTAAGGTTATTACACTACAGACTATTGCAATACAAATGTAAAAAAAAAAAAAAATATTATGTAATAACCTAACATAGAAATGTTTGGAATAAATATTACACTACAGACTAATGCAATACAAATGTAAAAAAAAAAAAAAGTTATTATGTAATAACCTAACACAGAAATGTTTGGAATAAAACTACATTGCTTCTAAAGGAATGAGAGGATCTGAATTTTCGTTCCAATTCATTGTACACTGACTCGAAGTTTGTGATGTTCTGCCCTCTCACTTTGGGATAACACCTTCCTAAAGAAAAGAGACTGAGGAGAAATGAGCATAGTTAGTCTCTGTAATTCAGGAGTGGTCCAGAAAAACAAGGCTGAAGACAACTACCCTATTGGAGGGTCAGTGACATTTAACTGAATCCCTACTGGGAGAGGATTCCTGTGTGTCCTTTCTTTATTTCTTAACAAAACAGACACCTTAAAGGTTCTCATCTGCAAATCCTCCAGAACTTTCTGTCTAGAGAAGTAACAAGAGCAGAATCTCTTTTGTACACAAATAACCTGATGAAAAAGATGCAAAAATTGATGGTGCAGGTAAAAGGAATTTTTGGGATCAGAGAGAGAAAATTCTGGTATGCAGAGAAAGATCTTTGCACTGCTCTACTGTGAACTATCTGCCAAAACTTCTAGCTGCAAAGCTCAATAAGAGGCAGGAAAATCCTCCTCAGAAGCGGTGGGACCTTTAGATGAAAATGTATCAAGCATTTTTTACTGTCTTTTTAAGTAATTGGAGGTCAAGTTTAATATAGATTTGGTAGGACTTAACAATAATGTAACTCCTATCATATATTTTGCGTGATTTTAAAGGTACACTGCATGCCAACCTCACTTGATCTCTTAGTGTTCTTTTATTTATTCAGATGATTTTAGAGATCTAGACCTAAATTCACTGTCTGGGGATCGTGATAGTCATCTATTCTATTTGGATCAGCTTGATAGGAAATAACATATATGAATATTCACATCCTCTTTTTCATCCAGCCACAATGTACTAGGGAAAAACAACAGCATGCTGGATTCATATCTACCTGTAAAAATCAAGTCACTGATTAAGTACCACTTGCCACTTCAGTAACTGTGGGATTCTGTCTCAGGGAGTCAGAGAATCTCAGAAGCATAGAAAGGCTGAGGTTAGAAAGTACCTCTGGAGATTGTCTGGTCCAAGTCTCCGGCTCAGTCAAGACCACCCAGAGCATGATGCTCAAGACCATGTCCATGTGTCTTTTGAAGATATCCAAGGAGGGAGACTTCATACACCCTCTGTCTATGCTCTGTCATCCACACAGCACAGAAGTGCTTCCTTGTGTTCAGATGGTCCAGTGTTACTGCCTCTTGTCCTGGTACTGAATGCCACTGAAGCGAGACTGCCTCCATCCTCTTTGTACCCCCCATTTGGGTATTTATAGACATTAATGAGATTACCTGAGCCTCCTCTTTCCAGGCAGAATAACTTCAACTCCCTCAGCCACTCTTCATCAGATACATTCTCTAGTCCCTTCATCATCTTTACGGTCCTTCAGTGAACTCTTTCCAGTATGCCCACATAGCTCTTGTCTAATCAACGCTAAGCAGAGCAGAATTATCCCCCATTCTTGATGAACTGACAGTATTTTGCCTGTAGTAGCCCAGGATACCCTCAAAGCCTTCTTTTCTGCAAGCACACACTGCTGGCTTGTGTTCAGTTCAATGTGCACCAGTACCTGCAAGTCTACTCCTGCACAGCTTCTTTCCATCTTGTTGACTCCCATTGCATCCTTGTTCCTCAAATTGCTCCTCCCCACGTGTAGAAATTTGCAATTCTCCCTGTTGTACTTCATGAAATGCCTGTCAGTTTGTCCCTGCAGCCTCCCCAGGTCTCTTTGGATGGTAAGAAAACACTCTGGCATCTTAATCATATCTCACAGTTTTACCAAATGCAGACTTGCTGACAGCGTGTTTCAGAACAGACACTGCAGTGGGATTTGATCCCTTTGGAGGCTGTGTGTTTAACTTAATTACAGATTATGTCCACATTTTTGCACTATACATTTTCCATGTTAGTGTATTAATTTCTGCAAGTTTTATTTCCTACTCTTTTATATAATTAAACTTATCAAAAGAGAGAAACATAATATGAAACTAGATAGTAATGGCATTTCTAGAAGGTTTCTCAGGTCCTCGACCTTTGCAGACTGTATAACTTTTAGTTTACTAGAAAACAAGAAGCTTGATGGAACACTTCAGGACAACCAGATTTTTCTTTTTGTGATTGCCACTGATGAATGATGAGATATACATAAAATGACAAAATTCTCTCCAAGGTGTTATAAAAACCAATGTACAAGCATTATTAACAGCAGTCCTCCATACAGATGTGTTGCCTTCAATATAAGAAAAAGGGGTATAAAAAAAAGATTAAAGATTTCTATGTACTTACTCCTTTCTACATTTATTTTGCAAATATTTCTTCTCTTGGGTATAGAGCTGTTCTTGACTTTCAGCGTGTTAGATTAAAACCTGTGAACTTGCTGTATGACATTTTTGCCTGTAAATCAGAGAAAATTAATTGATTACCTTAATAATTGCCTGCCAGTGTCTCTAGTATGAAAGAGAGTGAAATAAATAGATGCTTGCACCTGGTTTACTGAAACTTACATCTTAATGCTACTGTTTTCTTCAATTCCATCATTACTGGAATGCCTCTTATTAAAGAAATCTGTGAAAAAATCCAAAAGGATTTTGTTCCTTCATTCAAATCCAGATGTCTTAGTCTGTGGCATGTACAGTTAGGGCTTGGCCTGGTTTATTTAGCTTCAGCTGTAGCCACCTAGAATCTTCTTCGTAAACAGTGTATGAAGAAACAAAATTCAACTCACAGCCTTATTAACATGCGCTTGTCTTCATATTACTGATGCAATACACCTTTGAAATTGCCACTCTTTGCTTTTGTTGTTATCACAGAATCACAGAATCACAGAATGGCCAGGGTTGGAAGGGACATCAAGGATCACGAATCTCCAACCCCCTGCCACATGCAGGGCCACCAACCTCCTCATTTAATACTAGACCAGGCTGCCCAGGGCCCCATCCAACCTGGCCTTGACCTCCAGCAACGGGGCATCCACAACCTCTCTGGGCAGCTGTTCCAGTACCTCACCACTCTCTCTGTAAAGAACTTCCCCCTGACATCCAACCTAAATCTCCCCTCCCTCAACTTAAAACCATTTCCCCTTGTCCTGCTGTTATCAACCCTTTCAAAGAGTTGATTCCCCTCCTGTTTGTAGGCTCCCTTTAGGCATTGAAATGCTTATCACTTTTTTAATAGCAAAGAAAAACAGTATGAGTAAAGTAAAGAATTAAGTAATTGATGTTATGTTCTTTTTTCTTTTTTTCATGTTGAAATGGTATATCACATCAAACATACTTTTGGATTACAGTGATATTTTGGAAAGAGAAGACTATTGTAATAATGTATGTTGTGGTTTAAATCAGCAGGCGACTGAGCACCACACAGTCATTTGCTCACTCTACCCCCCATCAACTATCCTGATTCTGTTCCTTCCCAGCTCCTAAGCCTTTTCACTCTGAATGGCCTTGGCTCTGTACAACACTGCTTAACAGCAGCTGTAAACGTTGGTGCGTTAGCAACGTTGGTTTTCTCCTAGAACCAAAACATTTTTTAAATTAGTCTCTAAATTGGAAATATATGGATTTGGATAGCGGACTATTTGGTGGATATACAACAATTTCAAACACACTTTTTTGCTAATCTGGGAAAATAAGTTAATAAAAACAATAATAATTTGCTGGTTTTCCTAATATGTGGTCATTCTAACTTGATGGAGATGTTGCTAGTTTTTCTCAAAGTTTATTCTTTAAGAAGTAGTCAGCTATTCTGACTGATGCTGAATATCTTCTTACTGTTTTATTTTAAAAGTTTTTTTTTTTTTTTTTTTAATATTCTGCTATGGAATCACAGTAGAATTTCAGGCATATTGTCAGTGTCAAAAAAATAATCATGTTGACACTTCAGAGATATGACAATATTGGTACAAAAGGTCACAGGATATTGAGAGATCCACTTATATGGATATTTACTTTGCAGATTACAGTATACTTGAAGTGGCCCAGACATGCATTCCTCGTCATTCATACATCAGTCAGAAGTAGACAATGTAGTACATCACAGACTTCATTTTTTCCAAAATTGCCAGCATTCTTGACATTCAGTACTGAAATATTGTTTTTTATTATGAACTCTGTTTTCATTCTTAGCACATTGATTCTTGATGGTCTTTCTATCCAGAAAGAGTAGATTCACAGAAAGCTTCCCTCAGCTGAAAGGACAGATGAGAGAAGCATAGTACAACTTTTACTTTTCCTCAAAGATTTCATGCTTTTCTGCTTGCTAGGTAATTTTGCACCCTCTTCTGGCCAAGACTTTCCATTTTTAGACATATATAATCTGAAACAGGTGAATTCAACCTTAAATTATCCAGCATTAATACCAGCAGTTAGTATTAATTCACTGAATACATACACAAGTGTTGGGTACAGGCAAACTTCTCCCTGCTAGGCCAACACCTATATCCCAAATCACTGAGATCCCAAATGTCAGCTGTGATCTGACTCTTTGTATTTAAATGCTTCATAACTACATCTAAGAAAGAAGAAGCATATGTTGAAACAAATACATTTTCATGAAATAATCCTCTTCTACATCTTCTTGCAGTCCTCTACCCATCACCAAGATAAAAGTTTTCTCTTTTCCTATGATGAAGGAAAAGATTAGGTCTTTCCAAATAAGCAAGTTTTTTTGCTGCCTTTTTTTATCACTCCCTGATTATCATTAGAATGTACAGAAAAAAAAAAAAAATATATATATATATATATATATACATATGTATAAGAAGATGAGCAAGACAATGTTTACAGCTAAATATTACCGTGAGCAACAAATCTCATTTCAAAAAAAGCTTTTATTGTAAGCTTTTGACAACATCTATTTCAGCAGGATCTAAAGCAGGTGATGACATTTGTGGCTTTCTTGTACATTGCACTCATTGAACCTCTACAAAATTTTTCAACAGTAGGCATTTATTTTCCCCTTTTAGCCACTCATGTTTTACATTGCTGTAAACTGAGAGATCTCCAGTTTTGGTGCCAGTTCATTATCTGTAAAATTTTCAAAAGGTTTTCAGTAATTACAGCTCACATTCAGCACTAATAGCAATAATTCATTTTTTAATTAAACAGAAAGAATTTCTTCTTAGCCTGTGCACATCCTACTATTCTAATTTGACATTTCTACTAAAGTGCTGAGTTGTGCTTACTTTGTGCTTTATGTTCTTCATCTGTTTAGCTGCAGCACTTCATATGGACAAAATTCTAAATTTCTAGACAAAATTTAGAATTTCTAAATCTAAAATTAGAAATTAAGCAAAACTTGGCATCTTCTTATTGAATGACCTATGAATTCAGAAAATCCTTTGGAAGTATTTGTTGAAATTGCACCCCTGTTTCTTGGGGAACTGGGGAGATGTAAGTTGCTCTGGTGCTTTGCATCTGAGTTTATCACCAACAAGGAATTATTTACATGGCCAGTACACAAAATAAATTCAAAATCCAGGCCAGCAGTGCTGGACAGGGATTTGAAAATATCCACTGGCTAAAATATTACTAATATTACTAATATTTCTTGAAAGGAAAGCTAGAATTTTTCTGAACATTTTTTCTCTTTTCCCAAAGACAGAAAATGTAGTAGGCACTGAACTGCCATTTCATCCACCAGTCAAACCTTCATAGCCGACTTAGTTATTCAGTAATTGTTTTCTGCTCTTTCTCTAGACTGCAGGTATTAAAATTAAGGATCATCCCTAAGAACAAGAACTGAATTGTCATCCCGTCTTACAACTAGTTCCACAGCCTAAGGTACTACTCAGAAGGATTAGAAATAGCAGCATCTGGCCTTAATCAGTGGCATCAAATCTGTTGCTTTTTTTCTTTCTGGAATATCTTAATCTTTGATTAATACCAATCTTGTCATGCAAGGGTTGAAGCAGGATTTGGGATTTCACAGCCTCTGGATACCTGTGTGGAAAATCACAGTGGAATTCTGGGTTTTGAAACAGGAGGCTTTTTATTTATTTATTTATTTATTTTTGGTAGAAAATAGCTAATAGAATCTCAAATTGTCATTGACTTATTTTTACCTGGTAGAGCTGCTTCATGCTGCTTCATGCTTTCAAAGAGAGAACATTCTGTATTATTTGTGCTTTTTAAGTTTATTATATGTTTATTTGGGGGAAAATTGGGAATAAATCCTGTATTTTTTCCTTTGTAAGATCCTCATGTTATTTTTTATTTTCAGAATAAATATTGGCGAACCCTACTTCAAGCTCCTGGATAGCCAGTAATATAGGTACACAGTAATAATATAGGTACACAGTAGTTTACTTCTGAGTCAGTGAGGGTTCTCACAAGAAGTAGTCTGCCTGGGACTACAGACTGCAGAGTTACAGACACTTTCCAAAGCTTCCATAAACTTGATACAGCAACTGTTTTTCTGCTATTCTGGATGATGAGGGCAGGGCTTGAGGCTTGCACAGGATCAAAATGCCATCATTTTCACAACAGTAAATTTCACTGGTTCCAAGCTTGCTGCAGTCTCCTTTTTATTGCAAATACATCAAACTGTCTCTGGTATATCTAGCATGTCAAGGCTGAAAAGAGTTCACGCATCAGATACTGACTTTGAAGGGGTCCTGAGAGGTGTGTGGGGGCCAGTTGACACAAGATACAAGTGGTCTTTCAGATGCACTTAAAACATTCAGTTTTTCCGACATTTTTATTTTATTTTTTATTTTATTAACAGTCAATGGAATATAGGATAGCAAAGTCAAGAAAGATATCAGTGTGCTTCTTTCACATAGGATTCTTTGATTTCAGGGGACCTGGGCCTCTCTCCCCTCTCTCCCTAACATTTTTTTTTCTTCTATTTCTAACAAGCAAAGTCCCAACCTGTTGCTGGCTAGATCAACTTATACTTAAGCATTATTTTTCCACTACTGTTACTTACATTTTTAAGTTGTAATTTAATTTTCTGATTTTTTTTTCTTTCTTAAACCAAATGATAGGTTCTGCTGTGATAGAAACTTTGACATATTTTTGAGAAGTCCAGTTTTATCTGATGTACAACATGTATAAAATTTTTCTGTAATTCCTTAACGTGTGTACAAATGGTGTCTTTTCCCCTTTAATGCACAGCCCTTTCATTCTTTCCTCATTTTCCCTCGTTTCTCAACCTGACCACAGATTTGGTGCAGAGAAAAATACCTTGAAAGATATATAATAATGATACAAACAAAATTATTTGATGATACTAACTTCTCTTTAAGTTATACTTCTGAAATATCTATGGTTTCTGCATCTTATTGATTAATTCTGTGCTGTTAAATTTACCTATTAAATTAATGCTCCTCACACCTAAACAATATGCACATTCAGGCAGACAGTGAAGAGTAAACTGATGCTTTTTACTCACAGAAGGAAGTTGCTGGCAAGCTGTCATGATAAAATTTGAAAAAATACATAGAAGATTCTCTGCCTTACTCTAATTCTTTTTGTGAGCTTTTATATAATCTGATTTGCATTTGTCAAAGTATACTGAGAAACCAAGCCTACAACAGTGAGAAAAAGTTGCCAGCTTAAAGGGGCTTTGAAATAAAGCCAGGACAAACACTTGCAGAGGTATTTTTCTACATCTAGGGAGGTCATCATACATTCAGGTCTTCAAGGAAGAAAATACAATTGTTCCACTTTCAGATATGAATTCATCTTTTCTTCATATCTCCTTTCTTTCCCTTGAAATGAAAATATACCTGATGGTAGGGGAAAAACACAAACAATTTTCATGGATTTTTTCATGGAAAACTGCCCTATAAAACCATGATCAAAGCCTTTTCTTTCCCCTTTATTAAGCTGTTAACTATATTCTTCTGTATAAGGCAATGTGCCCAAAGGAGAGAAAATATTTATGAGAGGTCCAGCTGACAATACTGGCAGGTGAATCAGTTCATCATACAATCTGAGTTAAACAGCATTAATGTTATATAGATGCTAGATCTCTGTTCTGGGGCACATACACTGAGGAGGAGAAAAAGACAGCACCCCAGAGGAGAATGAAAGGTACCATTACTATAACTTGTATGACAGCATGATCTTGTTGATTATTCTCAGCATCTTATTTCAGTTTCTGTTTTAATTTCATTTACTAAAAATGCCAGCATATTTTCTGAGCTGACAGTCACTTACAGGATTTAGTAATAGATGCAGAGTAATACTTAATTACTTCTGACTTCTTGCTATCCATAAATCTGAAGTTCATTAAATCAAATTTTTTAGTGTCTTTTCCCTCTCCTCTGCTGTCACTTCTCACCCCTTACCAGTTAATAACTTTGAAGCTCAGGAGGTCACATTTCCTATTTTACCTAGGGTCTATCCTAGCTTTATTGAAGTACTCTGGAATAAAGCAGTAAAGATATTTCTAAGTAGAATGGGGGATGGAGGAGTTGAGAAGTGGAAGATAAGTAAACATACAGTATTGGCTAGATATAAAGAATAGATTCAAAGACTTTA
Source organism: Phasianus colchicus (assembly GCF_987193195.1). Classification (NCBI taxonomy): domain Eukaryota; kingdom Metazoa; phylum Chordata; class Aves; order Galliformes; family Phasianidae; genus Phasianus; species Phasianus colchicus. The sequence continues at coordinate 4,706,499 of NC_143438.1, forward strand.
AGGCCAGAAGGAATCATCTGATGATCCTATGTCTCAAGACAGTAAATTTATCCCCTGTGGTTATCATAGAACCACAGAATACTTTGAGTTGGAAGGGACCTCTGAAGGCCATCTAGTCCAACTTCCCTGCAGTGAACAGGGACACCACAGATAGATCAGGTTGCCCAAGGCCTTATCCAGCCTTGCCTTGAAAGTCTCCAGGACAGGGCATCAACCACAACATTAGGTAACCCGTTCCAGTATCTCACCACCCTTGCTGTAAAATATTTTTTCCTTATATCTAACTTAAATCTACCCTCTTTGCGTTTGCAGCCATTTCCCCTTGTTCCATTCCCACAGACCCTGCTCAAGAGTCTGTCCCCTTCTTTCTTGGAGCTCCCCGTTAGATACTGAAAGGTCACTATCAGGTCACCTCACAGCCTTCTCTTCTCAAGTCTGAAGAGCCCCAGCTCTCTCAGCCTGTCCTCACAGGAGAGATGTTCCCTTCTTTGGATGCGCTCCAACCTGTCCATGTCCCTCTTGTTCTAAGGACTCCACATCTGGACACAGCACTACAGGTGAGACCTCACCAGTGCAGAGTAGAGGTGTAGATCATCTCCCTTGATCTGCTGACCATGCTTTTTTTGGTATAGCCCAGCATACAATTGGCTTTCTGAGCTGTGAGGGCATCTGTATATTGACAACTTCCAGTTGCCTAAAACCAACGATCCAAAATGGCACAAAACAGGACAGTTCCATCACATTCTGCTGTGCAACCATCAGTTTATGTTAAAATTAAATGTTGACATCTTCTGGTCATTGGATACTGCCAAATCCCTCTCTGCTAGAATACAGCTCTCAATACACACTGTCAACACATGCCATTCTTAAGTACAGAAATACACAGAAATTGTATAGGTAGGGCCTTAGCAACAAGATCTTAGCCATGCTGTATGATAGAATCTTATCAAAGCTAAGAGTATGCTTTAAGAGTTCCACAAAATATCTAAAAGTAAACTTGAAAAATATAAAACCTGCCTGGCTTCATTTTGCACACCAAACTCCAAGTTCAGACCAGATCTGAGTTTCTCATGGAAGCTCCTGTTTTCCAGAAAAGACACTAGTTTATAATCGAGAGAAATCAGAAAACAGGAAGTTCAGCATTTCCCCCAATACTTTCACTGCCACTTAAGCATGCTGTATTTTTAATTCAAATTTATGGTCTGATAGCTTTCATCCACTAACTTTTGTCACGTTTTTCTTTTTTAGGTTAAAGAACTTACATTTGGCATTTTCTCCCTCTGAAAATTCTTATACCTTGGAACTGAGTCACCTCCCAGTTAGTCTTTTGATGAACTAATTAGACCAAATTCCTAAGTTCTTCACTGTAAGCTGAAGTAAACAGCACAAAGCAACTAACTTCATCTAATCTTCTGTGCAATGTACACATTAAATTCCACAGGAAAAAACAAACAAACAAACCATAAACAACTGAGAAATTTTGAAAAATCAAATAGAATCACAGAATCATAGAATGATTAAAATAATAATAAATGATATAAATAATATGATGAAATAATTAATAAAGATCAATAATAAAGATTAAACAGATTACCTATTTTTGAAAATAGCCAGTAGGCTATTTGTAATTCATCTGCCTGAGGGTGTTCAACTGCAACAGTCTTCTAGCGGACAGTGGTTATCTTCACACTAGCCACAAAATGATGTGAATAGACAATAAATACAACATATTGCAAGGGTAGCACATTTCCACTTTCTGTATAGAAATCTCTCTACTATGTGAGTGGAATACAGCAGTTTCTATCTTTACTGAAAAATCAATTTCAGTATAAGGGCCACAGATTTAAGACTCTGCTTGTGTACATGATGAGTAACAGAGCTACAGAATGACACAACCATGAGGAAATCACAAGAGAAAATTCCACCTTCGATTAGATAACAGAGAAAGGAAAACATATTTGAGGCTTTGAAAAGAACTTTACCTTTGACTGTGGCAACTTGACAAGAATTCAGATGTAGAATGAGGTCAAGATCCATTTCTTCACAGTGACCCTATATTTGACCTCCTTGACAGCCAATCAATCATATATTTTCCAAAGCTACTTCTGTGCAGTGGATAGTACCAGAATGTTTGAAATTTGTTCTGAAACTCTTTCAGGAGGAATTCGAATGCAGCCAAAGCTAGCAGGAGCAGGACTAGAAAGCTTCTTCACACATTATGCCTCTGTCCTCCTGTAATAGCTGTGAAAATATACACAACCTCAGCAGTGTCATCAGCAGTCTGTGCTATTATGATCACATTATGGAATGCATTGACTTATTTGCTACTTTCTAAGGTCTCCTCCTGGTAGATTGGGGAAAAACGAATAAACAATAAAAAAATAAAAAGTAGGCAGAACATAGAGAGAAAATCAAGACCTGGAAATTGTATGTTAATAACTTAATTATAACAGTTTCACCTGGCAAGTGTTATTCTGCATAACTTCAAGAATTATACATCAGTAAAAAAATACTATAAAACTACCATTGGAACTTGCAAGCCTCTGGGCCAATTTCCTGTTGTACTTACCTATTTTAAGTCAATGATGTTACAATGGATTTCCATACTTTTAAAAATATCGACAAGATCAGTTGCCACATAAAATCACGAAGACTGGAAAGGCAAAGTAAAAGAAATCTTAAAATATTAACCATTTGCAGGCAACAAAAAGTTGGCATGAAGTATGGATAACTGTGCACTACTCGTAATGCTGTGCACACCTGTTCACATAGGTAGTGCCACGTGATTAAATATGCTCATTCTACAGGAAGAAAAAAAAAAAAGACTGTTAAGAAAGGAGAAAATGGGCTCAAATGTAAAAAATGAATACTCTATCTATATCTTTATGTGTTAGTTTGAAAAAAAGAGAAAGGTTGAGACCAGGTTGGACCATGCTTTAAGAAATTAAAAAACTACTGCTTATCTGAAAGAACTAATCCCAAATTGATATTTTCCTGTCCTCCTCCAAATATAATAATGATGATAAATTATTTATTATTATTTATTAAACACTGATGGTCCCACATAGTAGGTGTTTACTTTAGTTCCTATATAAGACATTTATCACAATAGTCATTTCTAAAGTTAATGACCACTACACATCTTTTCCACATTGAACATTTTCTGATCTTCAAAATTGAATGTCTGCTTTTCTTAAAATCACTGTTTCTGAAGTTTTCAATGTTCTTTTGTGAGTTGTTTTGGATACTATGTCTGCATTACAAAAAATATATTGTAGGTTGAAATTGTAAAAATATAGTTTCAAATTCTCTGGAGCATATCAAATGCATATATGAATGAATCTAAACAGTTACCAAGAGAAGCAAAGGGAGGCACTGTATTTTCCTCTGGATGCATTTCCGTTGCTTTCCCCTTGGAATGCTTTCTGTTCATTGTTTACAAAGCAACTTATTAAGAGATTATACAAGTAATAGCATAGAATTAAATGTATGGTGAGGTGCTCGAAGCCTCATACTTGTCCCAGACTCCCATTCATTTACTAACTCCCTTTCCCGCACCAGTCAACACAATTTTCCTTACATTAATTAAATTCACAATGTTAGTTTCCAAACGCCTTTCCCACAGGAGATATCCACAATGCTGTTGATGTTTGTACTGAAAATAAGTAACTGTACTGTAAGAGTTATCAAATTGTAGCTTCTTAACTGACCACTCCTAGCCGCTACTTAAATTTTCTTCCCCTGCACTGAAGGCTTATTTCATACAATGCTATATTTAATATTTATTTGGCGAAAAGTGTCATTTCTGGAGATTTCCATAAAATTACTTACTAAAAATACCATTAATCTTCTTAGATATGTTCAGATATTTAAGTGAAATGTTGTATTTTTTTCTGTTAGATATTGTGGACTTCTTTCCAAAGCAGAAAATGCAGACCTAACGTGTCTCAAAAACTTGGACCTGATCTTGAACAATAAAGCCAGACTTGCAGAACAGATGAGACGAATTGTCAGTCACCCTTCTTGCAAAGCTAAGAACCGGTGCTGCAGGAAAGGATGAAGCTCTCTTTAGGCATTTGACTACTGGTCATTACTATTACAATATTTCACATAGCATGCCCTTAACTTCTGATCCCCAAAGGCAAACATTTTTCTCCTGAAGTGCTAAATTTGACTATCACTAGTTTTGACTACATAGTCAAAAATGTTGCTGGTAGTTAAAATATGATGCAGCTCTTCTCTACTCTTAGTTCCCATAAATTATCTAATTGACCTGCAGTGACAGAAAATACCATGACGGCTAACTTGTGTGTAAATAAATGCTTCCTTTCATTGGTTTTGAATATAAAAACATGTGATGTGAGAGTCAAATAGCAGAGCTAGATGAACCGCATTAAAAGAAGAACTGCATGTCAAAAAAATCAAGAATCCAAAGAAAATAGTTTTCTGATTTCTCCACCAAGTTTCCTTTGAGAATGAGCTGTTTGCTTTTTTTTTTCTCCTAGCTTGAGGAAGGGCCATGAACTGAAATGTTATAAGGCTATAAGGAAAACCCTGACAAGATTTTGTGCCTGTCAATAACAGACAAAATTAACAGAGAACCTGGACACAGGAGTCTCCAACCCGATTTCTATTCACCATTACTAGGGAAATTATACTTTATCATTCTCGTTCTGCAGTTCTCAACAGAAAACCATATAATAAGCAATTTCTGGTTACAGAAGACATATTTGAGGTCTAGTGATTATGTAGCAGAAGATGTCTATCTACTACAAGTTACTATGAGTAATCAACTGTTGTTCATTTGAAGGGACAAAGCCTACATAAAAAATAATCAAGCAAACAAACAAGAAAACAAACAAACAAACAAAAAAACACTTCAAAACCGAATCAACACCCAACACTCCCCACTCTTTCAATTGTTTGGTTTAATACTTCCAGAATATAACATGAGATTATTGACATACCTGATGTTTTCAGGTGTTTGAGCTTCACGTTGAGTTGTTGGAGCAGGTCCACAGGAGGGCCACAAAGATGATCAGAGGGCTGGAGCAGCTCCCTTATGGGAACAGGCTGAGAGAGTGGGGGCTCTTTAGGCCTGGAGAAGATAATGTGCTGGGGTTATCTTATAGCAGCATTCCAGGACCTGAAGGGGGCCTACAGGAAAGCTGGGGAGGGACTTTTTATAAGGGCAAGTAGTGACAGGATGAGGGGAAATGGTTTCAAACTGGAAGAGGGTAGATTTAGACTAGATATTAGGAAGAAATTATTTACTATGAGGGTAGTGAGACTGGAACCGGTTGCCCAGTGAGGATGTGATTACCCCCTTCCTGGAGACATTCAAGGCCAGACTGGATGTAGCTTTGAGCAACCTGGTTTAGAGGGAGGTATCCCTGCTTATAGCAGGCAGGTTGGACCTAGATGATCTTAAAGGTCCAATCCAACCCAATCCATGCTATGATTCTATGAGTCTATGCTTCGGCTTTGCTAATGCTATTGGACATTGCATTAATAAATCCATGTTTATGAACTTACTCTGGTTGAGTCTTCCATTACATTAAACAATTTTATTAAATTTATTAAATTAATATTTCCATTCTGATCAAATGTGAAATTCATTTTTCTTAATTAATAAATCAGAAAAAAATGCATGATTTTTTCCCACTTATTCCTGCTGATATGGAATCCTCTTTTACACTAAACATAGGACTACAGGAGTATCACAGGCTTCCTTTAACATGCAAAATTGGTGTAATAAAACTCAATGTAACTCTTGGTTACAGTAAATGTCTTCAGGGATGTCTTATTTTAAGAGTTAACTTCAGCTATTTATCCCTTTAATAAATGTACTGACCTTTTCCCAATTTCTAAGAAGAAACAAGCCTGAAGTTTCAAAGTTATTTTCAGAATAAACAGACAGGTAATCTCAACAATGGAGGTCTTTACTTCAAAATGTCATTGCAATGTCTAGTGCAGGCAAAGAGTACTGTGGAAACGGAAACAGGTTTGTGAGTTTTACCGCCATCTGAAGTCTTTACTTGGATGACCTGAAGCATAAACGGAGATTCTTTTCCTTTCTTTTTCATTTTTCAATTAGGATTCTGGAAAACAGGATGCCTGGGCCTCAGGGAAACCCATTGCAGTTCACTGGGAGAAAACATTTATGATTGATTTAACTTATTTTATTTCAGCAGGGAATTGAGCATGCTGTATGCAAGTAAAAACTATACAGAGAACACTGTTAAGCTTCAAAGAGAATGGAGGTTGGAAGGGTAAAACACAGTTTACTGTATGGAACCCCCTTTTTTTTTTTTTTTTTTTTAATTTGCCTTGATGGAAGTTGACAGTTCAGCCTGTATTTCAGCTCTGTCCATGAGCAGTGAAATGTGTGAGAAACCAATACTCTGAAAATTCTCATATGCATATGAAAAATCATGGTATGAAAAGGGGCCAAGGGATTAGGACAAGATAAATTTATACTAAGCTTTACACATTCCATTGACAAATTTGCTGGTTTTGCGTTGTTGCCTCCGACCTCTTGGTTACCGAGGGGATGACATTAAACTGGGAGAAAATGGCTTATTATGTGTGATAAATTCAAACAAAGATGACGCACTTTACCCACCAAGTATATCTAAGAAATTGTGAGGAAATGTCAAGCATTTCAAAAGAGAGCTGCCGTAAATTCTGATGCTGGAGACTTTAACGAATTTCTGCCGGAGTAGAAAGGTCTCTTTGTTTGGACTCAGCTGACACTCAGCGTGTGGAATATTATGAGCTAGCAGGTCACATAAAAGCTACGGGAGAAAGAAAGAGAGCTGTGGATGTGACAAAACTCAGGCACTAGAGGGCTAAGAACTGGCATGAAGAGTTAGCACTGACTCAGAGCCGACAGTACACGGAAATGAGCACTCGCACATCATAAAGGTTCAAAATACAAACATCCATCTCCTTCTGCTCATTCTCAGTTGTTACTGCTCCTCCAGTAAATGCACTCATTTTTAGACAAGACTTGCTTGCTTCTGATTGTTTTTTTTTTCCCTTGTCTTATGCTAAAATTTTAGGAGAGAGAAAGGATTGGAGGAAAAGGGCGGGGGGATTGAAACCCCAGAAAAACTCCTGTCCTGCTGATATTACATAATTGATGAACAAATGATCACATGTTGTGTCCCTGATTCAGGTCAGGAGGTGGCAGGAGGAGGAAGTGCTGTCAAATGTTTGAAAGAAAAAGGAGGTAGAGGAGCAGCAATGAGACCCCCTGCCACTGTGGCAAATTAGCTATTTCACAGCGATGTTTACATTATATAGCGCTTTTCACATTCTGACCCCTTGGGTACAGGGAAGAAGGAAAGGGCAAAAATGACAAAAATGATAAGCTAACGGAATGAAGAAGAGTAAGTGAAACAAATCTGTAGCTCCCTTGCTCCATTCCTTGCTTCTGTATTCCCAGCATGACTGGGTGCCATGGAAAAGAACTGGTGGTAGCCTCCTTGCCCCACAATACACCTCAGCAATGGCCCCTGCTCATGGCTTTGGAAGGGTTCATGATAATGTTACCTTCAAGAAGGATAACAGCATGACAAGACACAGTTAATTTGAAATGTTTATAGACTGTGGCAAAAAAATCAATAAGTAACTTACAATTCATTATGGAGAGAGGTTGTTTTAAATTTACAACTTTGTTTTAAATATAAAATATCCTCCTTCTTATTTATTTCAAGAAAAAAAAAAGAAGAAAGAAACAATAATCCCAGCAATAAATGCAACACACTTCTGCCTCCTGGATATTCCTCAGTTGATTCCAGAGATATGCCGTGCCTGCAAAAATGAGCCATGTCTTTTAGGAGATGACGTTGTATTTTTTCAGCCTCTCCAATGAAGAAATATTCATTACACCCTGGAAAAGAAATGTATGCACTACGTAAAACACCTCTGATTGGGATTTAGCCGTATCAAAAAAGTAAATAATACATAGAACAATGCAAATTACATTGAACTGAAGCTTTGCCATTCATTACATTCTTCTGGGAGGGTCTCTCTGCTCCTGCTCATGGGTTCCTCTGCATGGAGAGGCATATCTGCTTCTTTCATATCTGCAGTGTGTCAATAACAATCAGTCAATGGCTTAACTTGGGCATCTAGAGCCTGTCAAGAAAGAGGATCAATGTGAGAGCTATAGCTCTGTGCCACCAGCGTTTTTCAAAAAGCTCTGAATTCTACAGAATGAATCTTCTTTGAAAATGGTATGCAAAATTTAAGTAATGAGCATAGTGGCCTGCAAAGGCAGTTTTAGTCTTTGTAGTGGTTCTTACATACCATTATATGGGCATTTATACATGACTAGACGATGCAAATTATGTATAACCAGAGGCCTTACTATAAGTACATGTATATTCCAGTTTCCATGCCTGACACTTTGAGTCTGTGGCTAATACTAAAATGAGTATGTGAAAAGAATAAAAAATGATGCATCTGAATCATTCTGTCTCCTACAAAAACAAAGGAAGTTGGTGAGGCCCACTCCGGCTGACAAGCATTGATGACAATGGGAGCATTAGCCCAAGGCTGAAGCATTTTGATAATCCTACCTATAACGACAAGCTGGAAAGTTGCCAGAATTTAAAAAGAAAGTGTTTGTAATTTTCTTATTTATCAACCTAGCATTTTAATTCACAAGCTTATTATAAAATAACATCAATAAATAATACATTGCTAGTGATACACAGTTAAATACAACCCTTCCCTTACAGAAATCCCATTAGTTTTTAAAAACAATGGTTATTTTATGTGTATTAGGTTAACAAAAGAAAATTTAAATTATTGGGGTAGAAATCTCAAGCATTTCCACTTGAACTGGCCAACTTTCCAACTTAATTTGTCAGGAAGTCCTTTTCCTTTACAATTTTATTACATTGACAAACTAATCTCCTCATTCCCGGCTAAGGATCACTTTATATAAAAGACCACATTCTTTTTGCCAATTTCTCTTTATGCATTTAAATATGATTTTTAATTTTCCAGTTCAATCCTTACTCTACAATTCCAAAAGAAGAAACATCTGTCATTTTTCACATCCGTAAGTCCAGGTCTCTATGATATGCATCCCAGAGTCTCAAGGGAATTGGCTGATGTAGTTGCCAAGATAATCTCAACAACATTTGAAAAGTTGTATCAGTCTGGTTTCTGGTGACCAGAAAATATTGCACCCATTTTTAAGAAGGGTAGAAAAGACAAACAAGGCAACTTCCAACATGTCAGCCTCACCTCTGTGCTGGGAATGACCAAGGAGAAGATCCTTCTGGAAGCTATTCTAAGGCACGTGGAAGAAAGGGAGGTGATACAGGACAACCAGCATGACTTCATGCAAGTCATGCCTGAACAACCTTTTTATGATGGTGTAACTGCATCTGTGGGTAATGAAAAAGCCACTGATGGCATCTATCTGGACTTCAGGAAGGCCTCTGACAGGATCCCTCATAACATCCCGCTCTCCAAATTGAAAAGAGATGGATTTGATGGTAGCCTGTTCAGTGGATGAGAAACTGGCTGCAAGATCATACTCAGAAAGTGGTGGTCAGTGGCTCAATCTCCAGATGGAGATCAGTAACAAGGGGTGTCCTTCAGGAGGCGGTGCTGGGACCAACACTCTTTAACATCTTTGTTAATGACATTCACAGCGGAATCAAGGGCACCCACAGTGAGTTTAAAGATGACACTGAACTGTGTGGTGCAGTCAACACACCGAAGGACGGGATCCATACAGAAAGATCTGGACAGGCTTGAGCAGTGGCTCCAGGACAGTCTCAAGAGATTCAACAAATCCAAGTGCAAGGCCTTGCACCTGGGTTGTTGCAATGCCAGTTGCTATCAGTACAAGCTGGGGGATGAAAGGATTGAGCACAGCCCTGACAAAAAGGATTTGGCTGTACTGGTGGATGGCAAGCTGGACATGAGCCAGCGATGTGCCCTCACACCCAGAAAGCCAACCGTATCCTGGGCTGTGCCACAAGAAGCATGGGCAGCAGGTCGAGGGAGGCGATCCTGCACCTCTACTCTGCTCTCCTGAGACCTCAGCTGGAGTACTCTGTCCAGACGTGTAGTCCTCATTACAGGAGAGACATGGACAGGTTGGAGGGCTTCCAGAGGTGTGCCACAAAAATGATCCCACGCATGGAACACCACCCCTATGAGGACAGACTGAGAGAGCTGGGGCTGTTCAGCCTGGAGAAGAGAAGGCTCCAGGCAGACCTGATAGCAGCCTTTCATTATCTAAAGGGGGACTATAAGATAGAAGGGGATGGATTCCTTAGCAGGATCTGTTTGCTAAAAGAGGTGATTGATGCCCTGTACTTGAAGACATTCAAGGTCAGGCTGAACCAGGCTCTGAGCAGCCTGATCTATCTGTAGATGTCCCTGTTCACTGCAGGGAAGTTGGACTAGATGACCTTTAAACTCAACTCAAACAATTCTGATTCTGTAATTCTTTCTCAATCCAGCAATCCCTAAAATGTCTTGCTCTGAAATAAAGAAACAAAAAGGCTGATTTTTATGAGCGTGTTTGGCAAGGTGTGACCACAAGATTTTCCACAATTCGGAATCCTTGACATTCCTTCCCTGTTAAGACACACATTGCACCTCTTTGTAGAGAAAGTATATTTCCCTACATATTTTTACATAGAAACATACATGCACATAGAGAACTGTGAGGATAACAGAGAATCCCTTGTCCAAAGCCTGAAATTTCTTTTCCTAAACTAAGCATTTATTCAATTTTTTTTATGTGTATGATTAAAAATTAAAGAAGCCTAGGTGGTGTTCAGAAATCTTTGTTCTGGTTCTCCACGTAAATACCCACTGCCAGAGTTTCAGACTTAAGATTACTGCATCTCATGAAAATTCTGAGCTAGCTGAAAGGGGGAAACCACCACTTCACACTTTCTTAGTATGTGCAAAACCATAAGTCAGCAGAGTTTGTTCTTCTTAATACCCATAGCTGTGTCCTGGGATAGTATTGATAAGAGAAAGAAAGGAAACATTTGTATGTGGTTTAGAGCAGTCAGAGCCAAAGCAGCAGAGAGATGATTAGAGAGGATGGAGCTGGAATGGCAGTGAGAAGAAATGAGGAAAAATACTTCTGCGGTTTGCCAGTAAGAAGAATGTGTCATTTATTAGTTACTTGCTTTTGTGATCCCTTCTCTTACTTATGCTTTTATGGAAGCATTCTTTACATTTAATCTTTTTACGTTACTGAAATAAATTGACAGTGGATCGATCTTGTACCCTGGGTGAATGAACCAGAAACTAAAATCTTAACTATTATACTACCTCCTTTCCCCTTTCCATTCCGGTATTCTGTAAAAAAAGAAAATAAGAAGGCCAGAGAAGAGATGCTATTAGCCCCACGCTTGCTCTGCTCTCAGTCACAGTCTCCACCTTCCCATCACCAGCAGCTAATTACAGTTTTGTCCCCTGATAGTTCTCTTCCGGTTGGGTCTGGCTCCCTGATCTACATACTCTTTTATAGTCTGATGCTTGTTTAGGTTCAGCAACTATGTCAATTGAGGGCACAGGAGTAGTAAGATCTGTCCTCATTTTTGCTGCCCAAGCTCATTCTCAACCACTTTATCCAGAGCAACCACTATGGCTCTACTTTTGCTTATCTATTTTTGCTCATCTTTTCAAGAAAAATGTTCTAGAATAGATGGAAAACTGGAAAAAGCATGTAAAAACCAGCAAAATATTTTATTGTAGAAAGCACTAAACACCCCAAATAATCAGCAACACTACCAGAACTACCTAAGTTTTAGGTGAAGATTACAAAAACAAAGGTGTAGTTTCTTTTAATAACTTAACAAAAAATATTTCTCTTTATTATTTTACCTAATATTTTCCAATTAAACTTGTTCTTATCTAATTGTCACTGTCATGTCACAGCTAATGAAATATCCAACAGAAGCTGAAGGAAGACGTTGTTCTAATTACAAATGGAAGTATACATCTAAAAGAGGAATTGGCTTCTAAAAAAAAACAAAGTCTGACCTAAACTTTGGACATAGTGTGATATCCATAGAAGCAGTAATGTTGCTTACAAATAAATTCAAATGAGGCATCAGTTTATTAACTATTTGTCCCTATATGAAAAACAAATCCTCAATATAAATAATAAAGAAATAAACTATTCTGATGTTTGTACTGGAAACATGAAGGGTAAGTACATTTATTCCCATTTTACATAGAAGAAACAGAGGAAGATCAGGGAAGGATGAGAGTCTCATGTTTACACAGTTGTATTTTATTTAACAAAAGTCCCTGATGCTGCAGAACACCAAGTTGTTGGTTTTGTTAAATAATTAAAGCTGTCTAGGAATCTGTTTCACAAGGCAGGTGAAAAATTAAAAAGTTCCAGGCAGGAAACAGGAGATCACTGTAGTCTTGAAAGCAAGTAGATACCAAGTAAAGATTATGTAGCAGCACTCACTAAATTTTTTAATGCCTTCCAACCAAAGCTGAAGCAATGAAACAAGGCAATTACACAACAGCAACACAGAACAAGAGATGTCAGTGGCCATGCCCTGCCAATAATGTTCTGGGGATAAACAGAAGCTCCTGATAAGGTGGAATAATTTAGAAAAATTTTAAATCATCATCAGCATGTTTACACCTTCCTTTTGATTTAATTCTCCCCTATATCTGTCTGTGGCTCACTTTCTACCAAAAGGCATATGACCAATATTTATTAGAGGAAATATCTTATGTAAACATATCACAAGGCCTCTTCATGGAAGTTTTGTTTTTACTTCTCTCACCTTTCTTCCAGTATTCAATGTAATAAAGAATTCAAATCAAAAGCTCATGAGTGAATTGTATATATTAATTTTGTTTTGGATGTTTAACAGAGACATAGTAAATACAAAGATATGACAATATTATACTACACACCTACAGAACATATTCAGGAATATCAGAGGCAATCTCCACTTCTTGATAATTCTTGAGTTTAAATCAGAGAATCATAGAATCATAGCATCACCAAGGTTGGAAAAATCCTCTAAGATCAATGAGTCCACCTGTCCACCTATCACCAGTATTTCACAATAAACCATGTTCTTCAGTTCAACATATAAAATTTCCTGAACAGCTCCAGGGATGGTGACTCTACCACCTCCCTGAGCAGTTTGTTCCAGGGCCTGTTCACTCTCTCAGAGAAGAAGTATTTCCTAATGTCCAACATGAATCTCTCCTGGTGCAACTTGAGGCCATTCCCTCTAGTCCTATAGCTGGTTATGTGGGAGAGGAGGGTGACTCCCACCTCACCACAACCTCCCTTCAGGTAGTTGAATAATAAGGTTACCCCTGAGCATACTCCAGACTAAAAGATCTCAGCTCCCTCAACTGCTTCTCATAAGACTTGTGTTCCAGAACCCTCACCAGCTCCATTGCCCTTCTCTGAACATGCTCCAGAGCCTCACTGTCTTTCTCTTGTACTGACGGGCCCAGAGCTGGACATTGTACTCCAAGTGTGGCCTCATCAGTGCTTAGTAAAGGGGAAGAAGGATCACTTTCTTCAGTCTGCTGGTGATACTCCATCTAATGTAACCAAGAATACCATTAGCCTTCTTAGCAGCAAGGGCACACTGCTGACTCATGTTCAACTCGGTGTCCACCAGAACTCCCAGGTCCTTTCTTGCAGAGCTGTCTTGGTGCCTGGGATTGTTCCTCCCCAGATGCAGCACTCTGCACTTCCCATTGAACAAGAAGTTTTTTATTTTGTCAGCCCAGCTCTCCAGTCTGTAGTGGTCCTGTTGGATGAGTCAGTCCTTCCCCCTAGTTTTGTGTCCTCTATGAGTCTGCTCAGAGAGCATCTACCCCTGTTTCAGATCATTAATGAGGATATTAGACAAGACTGGACCCAATATTGACTCTTGAGTACTCTGCTCTATTCTGGTTTCCAACTCGACTTTGTGTCACTGACTACTACCCTCTGCACCTGGCCATTCAGTCTGCTTTCAATCCATCTCATTACCTGCTCATCCAGCCCATACTTCATCAGTTTTGTTATGAAGATATTACAGGAAAGTGTGTCAAAGGCCTTACTGAAGTCCAGAAAGACAGTATGTGCTGCTCCCTCCTCGACCATTAGGCCACCATGAGGCCTTTCCTCAGTCTCTTCTTCTTTGCACTGAACAAATCAAGGGATCTCAGCAGCTTCACTTATGTCTTGGCTTCTTGACCCTTCACCGTTTTTGTCACCCTACATCGGATGCTCTCTAATAATTTTATGTCCTTCTTATATTTTAGTGCCCAAGTCTGCACTCACTGTTTGATGCGAAACTCCACCAGTGCAAAGCAGTGTGAAACAGTCCCTTCCCTTCATCAGCCCTAGGGATCCTAAACTCCACCATTTTATGATCACTGCAGTCAAGTCTGCCTTTGACTTTTGCCTTCCCTGAAAACCTCACCTTGTCAGTGAGAACGAGATCCAGTGTAGCATAGCAACTCTCTTCATTGGCTCCTGTATCACTCGGAGAAGGAAGGAATCTCATGGATTGCCAATGCTTTGCTGTATTATCCCTCCAACAGATACTGGGGTGGTTGAAGTCCCTCTATTTTACAGTTGTTGGTTATTTTTTCTCGTTTTTTTTTTTTTTTTCCTAAAAGTAAAATTTAAACCAGACTGTTTGCTACATAATTCTTCTGTCACTGAATACTCCCATGAAATTTCAAGCACATTGCGTAGCATACTAAGCTAAACTTGTTACTAGTAAACATATATCACAATTGTACATTTGTTCTGAAGCTGATAAAACCTGTTCAATTTAAACAAAAAAAGATGGTCAGAGTAAATACTACAAACATTTTCATAAAATGTTACCTCTCCTATCTCTAGAGCAGGTGTACAGGTTTGTTACTTGTGCAATTTTTAAAATGGATAAATGAATCCTCAGATTTTTTTGCATATCAAATCATTAAAACCTATATAATAAGCAATTCATGTTACATCTTCACTAGCAAAAACAGACTTACAAAATGATAGTTATATTGTTGTGATAAAATGCATAAATCCCACAAGTGACTTGCAAGTGCTGAACTGTGAACTCTATTTAAATGCTTAGCTATCTATATATCGGTTTTTCACTAACATTTACATTTAATAATTAATTTCACAAAAAATTCTGTTCATACTCTACCGTCTCATTAGGAAGTTCAAACATGACTTCCCAAGCCTTACTCAGTTAGAATGTATAATCAAAATATATCTAAATGAATCATGATGTTCCCAAAACTCATTTGCAGAGCAGCATCAAATACAATTTTGCAGTAGTTAGTCTTTGACACCAGAGTGAAGGAGCATTTTCTTAATGTCATCCCTAAAAACAATTGTTATTACACAGAATAATGTATTACAAATATGTAGAATGTCACTCCTAATACACAGTCTTATTCACCATTATATGGGGGTTAACAAACTTGTTTCATCAAAGTTCCATCTACTTGCAAATGATGATATTTTCTTAAAATATGGGTTTTAATAGAAGGGATTTTATATTCAAATTCTGAAGTATAGGTGATAAAGAACAGAATGCATAAGAAAAACAATCTGTAACTTAAATAAACTTGGGATTTAAATCTTTGTTCCCTCTGTAATAAGGTTTCAAAATTCTATCAGTTTGTCACGTATCCTTATTGAAATATTTGGAAAAACTAATGCTTAAGTGCTTTGAACACAACCAAAAAGAGTTCTTTCAAAATTTGTGTGAATATTTATGTACAATTTTTAATTTATTTCTTGAGTTTTACCTTCCATAATTTAAAACAAGTTGATTCTTTTACATCTGATTTGACCAGGCAATACTATGACAATTAGATACCAAAAATCATTATATCAGAATGAATATGAATATGATGATGACTTAGGAAAAGAAGGAAGAAAGACAGAATTTCACATATAGTTTGTTTAAAAACTGTAATAAGGATGCTTGTAAGAAAGGTCCAATGGTATTTGTGAAAAAAAAGATATATATATTTTTTGCTATGTATCAGAAACAGAACTGCATCACATTTTTTTCCCAGGAGAGTTCTGATGTCTACTGCGATCTTCTATTGCTTACACTCACTCTCTCTTTGTATTTGTATCCTCCAGATGGAGAATATCTACAAGGGGGAAACAATGTCAAGAACGAAGGACCTGATGTGGAGAAAGTGGTTAAAAACTGAGTTGAGAGTGTCTTCACTGATCACAGAACTCACAGAATCACAGAATTGTAGGGGTTGGAAGGGACCAAGTCCAACCCCCCTGCAAACCAGGCTCCCTACAGCAGGCTGCACAGGTAGGCTGGTCTTGAATGTCTCCAGAGAAGGAGAATCCACTTGGGCAGCCTGTTCCAGTGCTCCGTCACCTTCACTGTGAATAATTTCCTTTGCACATTGGTGCAGAACATGCTGTGCTCAAGTTTATGGCCATTTCCCCTTAACCTGTCCCAACAGACCACTGAAAGAAAGTCGGCCATGTCCCTTTGTCTCCCACACTTAAGATATTTGTAAACATTAATCAGATCCCCTCTCAATATTCTTTTCTCAAGTCTGAACAGACCCAGGTGACCCAGCCCTTCCTCACAGGGGAGATGCAGGCCCTTTATCATCTCTGTGGCTCTCCGCTGGACTCTCTCCAGGAGATCCTTGTCTTTTTTATACCAGGGAGCCCAGAACTGCCGAGTACTCCAGGTAAGGCCTAGCCAGAGGGGTCACCTTCTTTGACCTGCTGGCCACACTGCTTTAAATGCACCTCAGGATCCTAGGATCAGATGTAGTCATAACTATTATCCTTTTCCTTATCACTGTCTTAGGATGATGTAAAAAGCTATGAAAGCTCATCCACTAAATGGAAGAGGATGAGGTTACATTCTGCTTTCAGGCACTATTTGGGGAGGTCTTTTTCAAACTGGAAGTCATACGTATTCACTCTTTGTTGGTTTGTAGACATTTTATGTTCCTCTAGTACAATAGTTGGATATTCACTTAATACAACAGAATTATTGCTGTGTTTTTTCTGTAACACTACCCCAAAGTTTCATTTGTCCTGTAAAATAATTATTTTATTCTCAATTATTTGGAAAAAGGATTCTCAAACAAATAAAAACACTTTTGAAATATTAAGAACATCTTTGTGCTTCTCAGCTGTTACTGAATGTGAAAGAAAAATCTGTAGACATTTTTGGTAAACATCAGAAGAAAGGCACAGTAAATCAAGCCATTATTTTACAGCAAATTTGGTTCCGGCAGTGTAACTAGTGAAAAGCAGGTGACCCACACCTATTTCAATGTCTTGTGCATCTCAGAGTATCTCCACTAAAGCTAGCAGGCATTCATCACTTCCAGATTCTACTTGCTGCATTTATTTTACTAAAGCAAAACTCATTTCAAAATGTCATAAGAAATGATCATAATTTCTTCTGTTAATGTACTGCAAATAATTCCTTCCATAGTCAGAATCATGTGTACCTTGTTTCAACCTAGGAGAAATTTTCATCAGATGTATAAGTTCTGGAAAATAAGAGGTTTTAGTGGAAATTATATCTTTAGATTAATTATAGCACTGCTATCAGGCATCATTATACTGTAATAGTTTACGAAAATTCCAAGATAGCAGCAGATTACATCAATTGTAATATGACATTTTATGGTATGTTCTACAAATACTCATAATTTTTAATGGTTACAATGTGACTTACATAAAAATTAGCACAGAGGACACCAGAAGGCAACTTGTAAGAAGGCATCAGCAGGCACTGCAGACATCCCAGTTCAGTAGTACTTTCTGAACTCTGCTGCATATAGTCATGTTTTATCTATCCATCTATCTGTTTGCTTGCTTGCTTACTTGTTTGTTTGTTCCTTCTTCCCTCTACTTCAGTGACATACCACATAGCATTTCTGGTTCTCTTAAATCTATCTAGTCACAGAGGTAGTACTGTGTGGTTACTACTAAATGGCAATAGGTATTTTCCTCACGTCCCCAAAATTGTTTCTTTTAATTTATTTGTTTATTTTATGGCGTAAAAACATAAATTTAGATTTTGCTTTCTAGCATGGAACACAACATTTTAAATTAGAAGAGATCTTTGTAGATACCTTTTCTGATTCCTGCTCAGGACAAATTCAGATGGATATTGTTAGGCGAGTTCTGATTGTTTTCAGGGATGGAGTTCCAATAATTTCTCTTGGGACCTTGTGCTAGCATTTGATGTCTGTAGTGGTGCAGAAAATTCTACTGGCCTCTAATCAAAATTTTCCTTGTTTCAACTTGTGATCATTGCATCTTCAGTATGAGCTTATCACCTCCAAGACCTCTTATCAAGCAGCTGTAGATAGCAATATTATGATGTTCCTCAGTCTTACCTTTCTAGAAGTGAACAAACTCAACCCTCTCAGCTTTTTCTCATATGGCACGTCCTCCAGCTCTCTTGACCATCTGGATGTCAATGTCTTCTTTGCACTGAAAAGCTTCAAACTGGATAAAAAATGCCAAATTGAAGGGAAAGATGCCTTTCCTTGACTTGCTGATTGTACTCTTGTTAATACAGCCCAGATTGCAATTCACCTTCTTTGCTGCAGTGGCAGAGAGCTGGTTCATATTAACTTGTCCACCAGGATTCCCAGGGTCTTTTCATCACTGGCCTTACGCTGGTGGACAAAGGGAAGGCAACTAATCATCTGCTTAGAATTCTGTGAGGCATTTGACATAATTCCACACCACATCCTTCTCTCTTAATTTGAGAGATATGGTTCAAAGGGTAGACTACTTCGTGGATAAGGAATTGGTTGGAAGGTTGTAGCCAGAAGGCTGTGGTTAACGGCTCTGTTTCCAGGTGGAGGCTGGTGACAAATGGTGTCTCCCAGGGATCTATCTTGGAACAGGTATTCTTTGAAATCTTTATCAGTGACGTAGATAATGGGATCAAGTGCACCCTCAGCAAGTTTGCAGAAGACACTGAGTGTTTTCTGACATTACAGAAGGAAGGAATGTCATCCAGAGGGACCTTGATCAACTTGAAAGGTGGGCCCAGGTGAAACCAATGAGGCTCAACAAAGCCAAATGCAAGGTGTTGATTGCCCCTCTCTACTCTGCCTTTATGAGGCCCCATCTGTAGTACTGTGTCCAGACCTAGGGCCCCCACCACAAGAAAGATGTTGAGCTGTAGGAGTGGGTCCAGAGGAGGGCCACTCCTATGAAGACAGGCTGAGGGAACCCGGCTTGTTCAGTCTGGAGAAGTGAAGACTCTGAGGAGACCTTCCAGTATTTAAAGAGAGATTATAAATAGAAGGGAAACCAACTTTTTACATGGGTAGATAGTGATAGGAGAAGTGGGAATAGTTTTAGATTAGATGTTGGGAGAAGTTCTTCACTGAGACGGTGCTGAAGTGATGAAATAGGCTGCCCAGAGAGGTTGTGGATATCCTGTCCCTGGAAGTGTTCACATCTGGGGGCTGGGCACCCCAATCTAGTGCTTGATCTAGACATCAACAGCCCTGCCCATAGCAGGAGGTTGGAATTGGATGATCTTTGAGATCCCTTCTAACCCAAGTCATTCTGTGATTTTATGATTTTCATCTTTGTTCTGAAGCTACTCTGATAAAGCATGTATGGCCCACAAATTTTAATTAAATACTATTGCTCCAGCTACAGACCTTTACAGATGTCACATTACATGCACATGTCACACCACTAAATGAAGTGTCTTGACCAGCTCATCCATATTGATTGGCTAATGATGGTGACTATACTGAAAAATAGTGGTGTGTAGCTGAGAATTTGCTCTATGAAGCACTGTTACTCTGCTCTTTGAATCTGTTGTGATGTTGTCACTTCCTTGGAAAGAAATAGGAGGCATCACTTTTGGAATGACTTTCGTACCTTCAAGGGATTTGTTCATAACCTTTCACTGTAATATTTTATTCATCTTACAAAAGTGATGTTCATCTCATTTGAGTCTAGAAGGCACAGTTCAGATGTCTACCTTAGGAATACATGCAAAGTAGATTAGAAGAACCCATTTCTCACCATTGGCTGTACAGGTAATTTGTATAAAGACACTCACATGTGAACAGATTCTGCCCTCTGCATGTATCTATTATTCTTGGTTTCAATTTTTTTTTGTGTGATTTGACCTGTTTTCTCATGTGCAAAATAGACCTGGTATAAAATTCTGACCCAATGGAAGTCAATGGAAAACATCTGCCTACTCAGTCTTGCCACTTCTGTTTATCTTTGAGTTTACAGAGTTGAAGGAATACAATGACTGCCAGAGAAACTTCTATAGTTCTTGATTTTGCCCAGATGTACATAAAAAGCTAGAATAATCAATGTATGCAGCTAGGAAAAAACACTTTGCATTCCTTGACTGACTTAGAACAAGAAGAATTAAAGGTTCCAGTTTATCAAGGCCACTGCAAGAGCAATCTCATGCAAACACCTCCACAAAGAAGTATAAAAGTTTTTAATTTGAATATTCATCAGGCTACAATTAAAAAAAAAAAAAAAAGAAAGAAAGCTTTTGAAATTATTTTTTTTTCTTTCCCTTTTCAATGCAATAGAGTATAAAAATGCTTTAAAAATATTTTAAAAAATGGTATACATAATGGCCATGCCATTATTTTTGAGCTAAACAGTTTAACGTTTTATACAGGAACATCAAAACCATATATGCTTCAAACACCCAACATTTTTAAAATGGCTTTCAGATAAAACAATTTATTTATGCAATTAACAACAACATGCAATTTCTAATAATTAGCCGATAATAGTTATTCACAAAGTACTTTATAGAATTGCTTTCTGAACAGCATTCATTCTGTAGGGAACCACAGAAAATTAGACTATAAAATCACCAGAAAATGTACTGCATTAACGAGAAATTTCTGTATTTTGTTTCCCCTGCAGATTTATGTGCATGAATATTGTAAACATTTGTTTTTGGGATGAGATATCAGGTTCTATCACTTTACATTTAAACAAAGAAATAAACACTACAGCAGAATATTGTAAAAAAAACAAGATTGTATTTAAACTATCACTTTTCAGCAAAAATCTATGAAACAGTCTTTTCTTGTTGCTGTTTTGCATGCAGTACATCTACCAAAAATAATCATTAGTTTGTTCTCAAACAGAAATAAGTTTGGGGCATTTTTAATGGCTTTATGACTACTGAGCATTTTGAGTTAAAAAAAAAAAAAAAGACAGTATTTATGTGAAAGTTCAAAGTTTCACCTGATTTGAGACTCTTGATCTCTTGATACTTAGAGGTGAAGTGCCTTTCTAGTTTAAGATGAAGCCAGGAAAGCTGGGAGCAGATTTAGTTGCCCTAAGTTCAGCAAGGTTTATACAGTCGCATTTAAAATAAGAGTCAAAGGCTTCATTTTACTAAGTCCACATGTACAGATCTACAACAATCTCTCTTCTTTTACAGATGGCTAAAGAAGAATGAGGCTATTCCATTGGCACAAGTCCACTTTTGAGAAAAAAACAGGAGATTTTTTTTTTTTTGTGGTTTTTCTTTTAGGTCTGAATAAATACTCAGATGAAAGGGACCAGAGGGTTATTTATTGACCATGATAAGCTTTGATATCACCAAAGCATTTAAATTTTAACATTTACATTGTTAAATAAGATATAGGTATTATAAATATTTATTTATCTATATCTGGATAAACAGTTTTAGGGTTCTATGCTCTCAGACATCCACATCTTTGAACTATCTGAACATATGGAAATTCTAAGCAAGGCTCTGAGTGTTATCTGTTGCACAATTGGATCTACTATAGACTGGACATAATGTAAAGTGACAAATAATCATTCTATCAACCTGTTTTCTCTATATTAAAGGACATGCTAATCCAACAACACTGCAGACTTTGAAGAATATACTTTATTTTTTTGTGGCAGCACAAAAGAAAGTATTCTTTAAATGTCTGTGCTGTTGTGTGCCTGCCAGCTCAGGAAGGTGGTGAAATACCTACCAAATAGTCCTAGAAATAGCAGCCCAGAAAAAGCCAAAAAAAAAAAAAAAGGTTAATAATGAAAAAAAAAAAAAAAAAAAAAAATTGAAACCTAAGCTTTATTTTGAAGAAAATGGGGAATAGTGATGAGCTGAGGGAGACAACATGAGCAAGATCTGAACTGGTTTCAATTAGCTCTAACTTTCTCCAAATTAGAAGAGGTGGTTTCTAATCATAAGATGAAGTTTTAAAGAATGATTAATGTTCCAAGTAGCAGTGGTTATGATCCCTGGCTCAATGGTAAAAAGAACAAGTACCAATGAGGAAACAAATACATATATTCAATAAGAAAAAAATAAAAGGAAAATAATGAAAATTTTTGAACAGTTACGTTGAAAATATGCAGATAATTAAAAAAGAAGTAAATGTCATTTTTGTTTGTAAAATTTATACTTTATAACCATATAGACATATATGTGGACTATCAATTTTGAAAATAACTTCTTTGTTCATTAACAATGTTCCTGATTCTTCTGAAAGTGATCAGGACTAATCTTGCATTGGGAGAGGGTATTGCAAGTCAGAATATTCAGAAGAGGAAGTTCACCCCTTACTCTGGGAGTTACCATCATTTCCTCTCACTTCAACAATATAAACACATTTTGCACGATAACCTTCAGATTCTTCCAACAACAGCATTATTTTGCTAGTTGATAACACATTTGGGAAATTCACAATGCTCCTGTGAGTTCTTGGGGTTCCCAGAGCCTGAAAGCATTTCTGAATAACTTCTGTGTCATTCAGGAGCATTTATTTTTACATTTTTTTTCTGAAAATAAAAGCCAGTTATAATATATAAAGGCTTCTCCAAAAGAAAAGACTACTATTTCATTACCCTGGCCCATGACATGGACAGATGTTGGTGGTACGATAGTAGAGGCTGAACCTTCCTGCCAATACTCTGTTACATTTTGTTGCTGTGTGACTGATGGTAGCAGAGGGGCAGTTTGACAAAATGGCATCTAACATAAGCAAAGGTATGTCATTGAATTCCTCTATGTGGAGAAATTGGCTCTCTGACATCCATCGATACTTGCCCTGTTTATAAGAACCAAACAGAGGATGTGAGCACAATGAGGCTGAGGGACGTGCATTTCAGCAGTGTGAAAAATAAGCCACGTTCCAGAAGGGGTGTCCTTCTGTCACACAATGAAATGAAGATCAGCTCACCTGCACGAATCAACTAATAGTTGCGACTATGTTGAAAAATAGTTTGGTAGCCAAGAATTTGTTCTATCGAACAATCTGGTCTTTGCATCTGTTGTACTTTCTATGGAGACACTACTTCTGGAATGACCTCAGTAGAAAGGTAACAGCTGTTACCTCTCTAGATTTAGACCAAGAACAGAAAAAAAGTCCCCAAACCATAAATCTGTTTATATGGCACGCACCATAGTTCATTTCTAGCCAGCACATCAATTCTATTATCTACTACATCTATACAAACAGGATGAACAGGACTAACCTGCCTTACTTTGCTGATGACTCTAAAATTCTTTTGAGTACAAATGTTCTCAAGTATGTCATAGAAAGCAGAATTCATACTTTTCACTTCGGGGCCTCATAGAAGTCCCTTGGTCCTATAAAACACTCCAACAAAACTGTTAGCTCAAGGAGAGTGACTTTCAGCCTATAATCTGATCTTTCACAAAATCTATCTTCCTCTTTACGTAAGTAAGGGTTTTTAGATGCTAACCTAGACATGTGCATCTAAGTATATTAGACAATATAAATATTCTTGAATCATCTATACAACCATAGTTCTGTCAGCATCAAGTGTCAGCAGAAGCTGGGACACAGAGCTTACATTCCCCGTTAGTACAGCCAGGGCAGATGCAAATCAGATAAATGTATGCCTGAGCTTTTGCTTTGAAACTTTCTGTGGAACCAAGAGACAAAGCCATTGGTTTTACGTTTGGTACGGCTGGAGCATGTGAGAACCATCAGTAAAAATTTTACTTTAAAAGCTAGTTGACTTAAAAATCCCCCAAATGGAAATGACTTAACATCTGGTGAAAAACACCAGCCTATCTTATATTTTCTATCTATCCTAAATTGAGAATAATACTGTTTAACTGGTAAGGCAGAAATAATGGGAAAAAATGATGGAACTTCAGAACTCTTTCTATTCACAGACATTGTGTGTGTATTAGCATAGAGTACTCTTACAAGAAGACAGAATAGCAATGACATAAATTTCAGATTAATTTCACTACCAGCTATTTGCTCCAAAGATGTCCCTTTTATTTCATAAAGAAATATTCAAAGAACATAATAAGTTGGCTAAACAGAAAAATAAGCCTACGACTGTCCTACTGACAGCTTTTAAAAGCATTTAGCTAGTTAGTAATTCTTCCTGTTTCAAGGCATAGAGTTACGTATAAAACCATTTTTTTTTCCTGATTTTACTTGAAAAACAACTAGATAACTGACCCAATATAAATAGTTCATGCAGCCAAATGCACTGTCCTTTTTGGCAGATGCAGTAAATGAATACCTGACAATTTTACTCATATACATAATTGTTTTCTTCTTCTGAAGTACATTTTTATTTGTTGTTGTTGTTGTTGTTGTTGTCGTCCCACCCCTTGTATTAAGGCTAGCATGCTTTGAGCAAAAACTAAACACGTCTCTTTTCTCATTCTGAATAACATCTTCCAGCAGGAAGAATTTGTTGATCAAGGTAAAAAATATCTTTCCTGATGGAGTTATCATTACACAATGGCATTTCTACCATTCCAAGTTATGCTTGGCCTTATGACAGATCAAGAAGTCAAACAAGTAGCGGATGCTGCTTATCTCTATCCTCTGTACCAGAACACAAGATATAATATAAAGCATTCATTTCTGATGAGTTCAGCAACAGCATCTCTAATCAGGCTGAGTAGTAGACCAAATTTTTACAGCAACTGCTGATGGAAGAGCACATGTGGCAGAAAAGATTCTCACTAAATACATGCATCTGCATTCTTTGTCTTCCCCTTAATGTAGTGTTGTACCGAATCCTTATGCTATTAACTATTAGCTGGAATGTCACACACTATGATATCAAGATAACATGCCTGCTTCTGGATAAGTAGACAAATTCTAGAATGACAACAAAAAGAGTACAGATCCTCTTTTTGCCCAATCAAGTGATAATTTCATGCGCAATAACCTCATTTCATTCCTAAACCAGATATTATTTTTACACATATGCTAGATGATAGAAAATCCAGAATTTCTATTCTTGTATTGCAGCTTCTTTACTGATATCTGCTTTGATTCATCTCACGCACTCCAACTCTGTATGCTATCCAGATATAAATATAAGGATGACTGTAATATTGTTTCTTTCCAAACTTACACACTTTTGAAACCAACTTCTGAGTTTGAACAACAGAAATTAGGCAGAATGTTTCAAATTAAAATCATTACTCACAAGAAGAAAGCTGCAGCTCACCGAATCTCAGAGGTTTGCTAACAATTTAGACCCTAATCCTTTTAAACCTATGCACACAAGTTTGACTTTATGAAGGTAACATACTTCAACCCTGTTCATGATAACACACACTTGAGCCTGATTTTACCTACTTTTACTACTTTGTGAAGCTGCTAATCCTCCCTCTAATATTGAATAAATCATAGATTCATAGAATCAGAATCTCCAAATCTGCAAAATACCTCTAAGATCATCCAGTCTAACTGTTGATGACCAGGTCTCTATTCACGTGTGAATATGCTGAAAAGAGCTAATGATCTTAACCATTCTATGCAGTTTCTACTATAATGTTATAAAGCAATAAAAGTTTCTACTTCATGTAAAATAAATGACATCCATAGCTTAGCGGTAATTACAGTTCATGATGGGAAAATCAAAATTAGCAATGAATGACTTAGGTGTTACTAACCAACATTTGGAATGTAAAAAAGGCAGGGAAAGTAGTAGATAGAAGTTGGACTACGAATGCAATTAAACATTGTTAATTAAGCATTTTCATTTAATATAGATACAACAATGAATGTTCCCTTTCTGTCCTCCCCCATAAAGAAAATCAGATATTTTCCAAGCCCTGCTTCAGTCAAAATCTAGGACAAAGCTGGCTATCAAGACTGCGTCTTTGGTGTCACTTATGGAAGTGGAGTGAATAGTTTACTTCTTTCTTTAGAGCTACTCTTCCTGCATTACCTCATTCTTCCCAGTTTTTATGCTCCATCACGTTAAGTGAGAGCCCCTCCTAGAAGAAAACAAATAATTACTTCAGGTTTACGTATCTAGCTTCACAGTAACTGTAGTTCCATTTCCAAGATGAACACTGCAGTATCTATCTGATAACCTTCTGTAATGTGAAGAATATTGGACAGATGAAGGGAACACATGGATATCATTTACATTTACTTCAGCAAGGCTTTGAATACTCTCTTCAACAACATTCTCTCTAAGAAATGGAAAATAGGCTGAACTCACCTGAAGGATAATTACTGCTAATACATGTCTGGGGTCGATACTGGGGCCAGTGCTATTTAATATATGCATTAATGACCTCAGCGATGGGTCTGTGTGTAACCCTCAAGTTTCTTAGAAGTGTCAGTCCCAAAAAAGAGATTGCCAGATTTCTTTCTGCTTGAGAAATTAACTCTGTTCCTATCACTTTTCTCAACAGAGAGAACTGACAGAGTATACACAACATATGAAATCAGGAATGTACATGTCAAGAAAATTGCATACCACTGTGGAGAGAAAACTTCCTGGTCACCATGCAATGTTAAAAGACTTGCCAGAATTTCTTTTTCAAGAAGCTTCTAAGGAATGATGTCTTCAGACAGTATTATCTTCAAAATACTCAACGTTATTTGTTCTGAACATTTTGATTAGTTTATATAAAAATGATTTTATTTTTTTTTTACAATAATAATAATAGTAATAAATACTTAAATCAGCCTAAAAGATAAATAAGCTGAAATTAAAACCTGTTCAGTGGTATGACGGATTTGCCAAACTGGAAACTGGATCAGACTCTTAGAGCAATGTATTTACTATCTGTTTTTAAGATAGTTCGTTCTAACGTGGTCATTTTATCCTGATGTATTCACGTAAACTCTGTTGGAGTGCTGCGCCCTGGGGAGAATACTCATGAAGACACTGTGTATCTTGCAAGGCCATCCTAAGATCAAAATAAAAAATGTCAGAATATATCCTCAGTTATTGACTCAAATATGGAATATAAGTAAGTTGACTCCTCATTTTTTTTCAGACTGTTATAATTACAGGATATATCGAAGACTTGGTCCTTGCTGGTGTAGTCAGATACCACAAATCATCATATGGTGGCAGATTTTTAAATATTCACTGAGATGAGTACTATGAATCCAAGATGGAAATGTTTCTTACTGTTCCTGCATTGTTTAAGACTGTCTTTGCCACACTTAATGAAAAAGACAATAAATAACTGCAATTTCTTCTTTGCTTAGCTCACCTTTGATATTAAAAAAATAAGTTAGAGGGCTTTGTTCATTGTATTCTAGCACACCTGCTTTTGTTTACAAATGGTTATGTCACTATATTCTTAACTGCCTAGCACCTTTGGCCCTAACAGAAATGTGGAAGAGGAATAAATGCAATGTAATATGTTATTGTTACTTTAGTTACTGCACTTAATATGTTTATTTTACAAATGCATACTCACCTTCCTACAAAGACAAAGGAAAATCTCTGACTTTTCTCTTTGCAAAAAAACCACCTAGAATACAGCATTCTAGAAGCAGGTAGAAAATTACATACATACACCTTTATGAGAAAGCACAATAGCCTACATAAGGAATAGATACGTAAGGCTTCAGTCATTATTCTGATAGCACTGTAATGAACACCACAGAAATGAAGTTCAAATAGGGTCTTTTGGGTGATTGGCATTGTATATATTTAACTGCAAAACTGGAATTCAAGAATTCTAGGGTAAATTCTCAGTCTGGCCTCTACATGCTCATCTATGCAATATCACTCAGCCTCTTCTCCAGCTATCTTCTCTGAATACAAGAAGTAGAAAAAAGTAAAATTTGGTCTTACCAGCTGCTAGATTCAACCAGATTAGAGATGAGAGCAAAAATCATGACTTTGCAAAGTCTATCACTGTCTAGCTATTATGAAATTATTAGCAAAAGTACATGAAAGGAGAAGCTGAGGCCTACAATGATAAAAGGAAAGTTTTTATCTATAAAAATTCTGTGCAAAAAACAAAATGACAGAGCCTCATGACATCTATGTTAACAACTACAATCTCATTTAAGCACATACAAAGCAAGAGGGTTTCATGCAACTGAACATCCTTCAGAGAGCACCAAGGTAACATTCATTTAAAGAAACTTATTACATCTCTTAACTCTTATTACATGGTTTATTAACCATTTCTGGAAACATTTTCTAACCTATATTTAGGAATCATCAGACTACCTTATTTGTATAGATTTCTAAACTTACATATTTGCATAAAATATACATAAATCTTTGTTATGTTAGCAGTATTATTGTGCCACTTCAGTAATAACCAAATCAACTAATCCAACATCCCAAATAATTTCAGCTATCATTTCTCTGTAGTTGTTCTTTTCCTTTCCTTTCCTTTCCTTTCCTTTCCTTTCCTTTCCTTTCCTTTCCTTTCCTTTCCTTTCCTTTCCTTTCCTTTCCTTTCCTTTCCTTTCCTTTCCTTTCCTTTCCTTTCCTTTCCTTTCCTTTCCTTTCCTTTCCTTTCCTTTCCTTTCCTTTCCTTTCCTTTCCTTTCCTTTCCTTTCCTTTCCTTTCCTTTCCTTTTCCTTTTCCTTTTCCTTTTCCTTTTCCTTTCCCTTTCCCTTTCCCTTTCCCTTTCCCTTTCCCTTTCCCTTTCCCTTTCCCTTTCCCTTTCCCTTTCCCTTTCCCTTTCCCTTTCCCTTTCCCTTTCCCTTTCCCTTTCCCTTTCCCTTTCCCTTTCCCTTTCCCTTTCCCTTTCCCCTCCCCTCCCCTCCCCTCCCCTCCCCTCCCCTCCCCTCCCCTCCCCTCCCCTCCCCTCCCCTCCCCTCCCCTCCCCTCCCCTCCCCTCCCCTCCCCTCCCCTCCCCTCCCCTCCCCTCCCCTCCCCTCCCCTCCCCTCCCCTCCCCTCCCCTCCCCTCCCCTCCCCTCCCCTCCCCTCCCCTCCCCTCCCCTCCCCTCCCCTCCCCTCCCCTCCCCTCCCCTCCCCTCCCCTCCCCTCCCCTCCCCTCCCCTCCCCTCCCCTCCCCTCCCCTCCCCTCCCCTCCCCTCCCCTCCCCTCTCCTCTCCTCTCCTCTCCTCTCCTCTCCTCTCCTCTCCTCTCCTCTCCTCTCCTCTCCCTTTTCTCTTTTCTTTTCTTTTCTTTTCTTTTCTTTTCTTTTCTTTTCTTTTCTTTTCTTTTCTTTTCTTTTCTTTTCTTTTCTTTTCTTTTCTTTTCTTTTCTTTTCTTTTCTTTTCTTTTCTTTTCTTTTCTTTTCTTTTCTTTTCTTTTCTTTTCTTTTCTTTTCTTTTCTTTTCTTTTCTTTTCTTTTCAACTAGTACTTTAGACTAACATGGTTTCACACTAAAGGCTGGTCAACTTCACCACACTGCTCTTACCCCCTTCTTCAAAGGAACAGGGGAAGACAATGCAATGAAAAAAAGCTGAGTGGTTGAGATGAACACAGGAAGATCACTCATGAATTATCACAGACAAAACTGACTGAGCATATAGAGAATCTAAAACCAAATGACAAACATCTTCCTCCACTTACTCTCTCCTCCTTTCCCCTGCAGGCCCCCTTTTGCCAAAACCATGCTATGTAAGCCCAGTACAGCTTCCTAATGAAACTTGAACTTGCTAGTAATACCTCCTATATATTATAATGCTTACAACATAATCATTAGTCTAATAGTTGAAGTCCTGCTCAATCTGGCTCTTCAAAAGCTAATTTCCATGCTTATATTCAGCACTGAAAAATCATCATGGCAATTAAAATAAATAGTACTTTAAGGGTATTGAACACATCTGCAAATCATTTTATTTTTGTGAATTGTTAACTAGATGCCTCCTCACAACTGAGCTTCATACTGGGAACAGAACTGGGAGATCTCAGAGAACCAACTTCAGAAAGCACATGGATGCATCATTATTGCATGCCATTTCATCATCCTGTTCTGGTTTCTCCTTTCCAGAAGGACTGGGAATGGTTTTTGAAAAGTATCACTATCAAAGAAGCATTTAAGCCCACCGTTCACTCATGAATTGAAACTGTTTAGTGTGGGTGATAGGAACTAACAGGCATCTAAAATTAATACAGAGTATATCTGGAGGAAGGGCTACAACATCTAAAACTATCTAGCTTGATTCTCAGGCAATATCAAAAGTTCTGTGTTTGACTATCCTTACTCTTGATAAGTTTATTTATCCTCTCTCTTCTTAATAAAAAAAAAAAAAACACCAAGAACAAAAACTTTTTTTTGCAGTTTTTCATTTTGTTCACCTGTGCAAAATAAACCTGCCACAATATAAAAAGGAGTAATATTACATCTTGCTTACATATGTAAATCATGGTATAAAAGAAAGAAAAGAAATGCTAAAATCTGTTACATATGTTTGCTCTGAAGAAAGAAATTAATTTGTATAGATATACACAGCTCAGAAAAGCAAATCTGTCCTTTCACGAGCCCAGCAAGACTGAATCAGATAGAAATACAATGGTTTGATATTACCATATTTTCCTGTATATAGCCTGCTATTCAGATAACCCATACATCTTTTTGAAAGTAAATTCTCATGCAACCCACACGGTCAGATAACCTACAATTGTCTCCTCTTTTTCCTTCCAAGGCATCTTTGTATCTGGCAAATTCCCCTGGAGATTTCCTGTTGCAGTGGAAAGGAAATGGGGAGGGGAAGTAACAGAGGTACAGAAAGTGATGATTTTTAAATGGAAAAAGAATGAGTTATGGTGAACTGGAAGCTTACAGAGGACAATAAGGAAACAATTGTCCTTCCCTGTATTGGAGAATAAGGAACCATTAAAATCAGTTTTCATTTTATACTACTTACACTTACGTACAGCCTTGTTTCTTAGAATGGTGAGTGGGTCCTTTTTTTTGTTATTTTTATTAGTAATAGCTTACCCATAGGTGCTAACAATTGAAAATATAGAACTTGTTTTCCAGCCACTTCATCTATTGCATTTCAAACTTCGTAACATTACAGTCACATTTTCAAACTTGAAAATTAAACTAAATGCACTATAGCATTTCCTGAAGAAAATAGGAATCCTGCTACAGGATTTATCAAAGAAAAAACTGAAGCCAAATACTGAAAGATACCACCTTCTGTTGGTAGTGGAGGTCACAGACGTTAAGCAGAGCATGGTTTAACATGTAGTTCTTCATTGTGCCGAGTATGCACCAGATCCAGTCCTATGACAGTGTGCAAATCTGAAGGCAGAAGAATTTTTTACCAAGCAAAAATGCTAACACCTGTGCAAAGGGATGGTGTGGAGAAAGAAAGAGAGGAAACAGAAAGAAAAAAAAAATAAAAAGAAAAAAGTTTAATGAAACCATCAGGGCATGCAGTAAAACTGAGAAATCCTATTATATTCTTCCCTCTAATCTTTTTCCAGTCCTACTGCATCTGCCTTTATGTGCTCTTCCTGTCATCACCATGTTGTAAGCAATTTGGGGCAGGGCCAAGTAATGTCTTCCAGTTTGTTATATGCTTGTAACTATTTGATGGTTTCTCCAAAAGTAATGCTTCTTATTTTATTATGTTGGTTGTGCAATGCAAAGGGGCAGTCTGACAAAATGATGTCTGACATAGAAATGCATATATGCAGCAAAGGTGTGAAATTGAATTCCTCCATGTGGAAAAAAATGGCACCCATTGACACTCACTGATGCTTGCTGAATGCTGATGGAGACCAAGCAGTGAATGTGAGCACAGTGGGTGGTGCAGTTCAGCAGCAGCGACAGTGGATCACCTCCACTGGTGCAGGATCTTGTTCATCACTGGCAAAAATACATAGCTAATTGCAGTGAATATACTGAAAAATAATATTTTATAGATGAGAATGTGATCTATCAAATAGTGTTATTCTGCTCTTTGTCTCTATTGTAGTTTCCACAGGAATAAATAGAAGGCATTACTTTCAGAGCGACCTACATGTATAATAATAAGACATAAGCGGAACAAAGAATTGATAAAAAGAATAACCATGATGAAAATAGCTTGCAGCTTCTACTTCAAGCTCTGAAGAGATATGGGTACATCTCGTCTCTCCAAATTCAACAAATGGCTTTTGCTATGTTGCTGAAGGTAACCATTGCCCATGTCTCATATCAGCCTGGTAAAATAAATGATTTCTGTGTGGGCCATAAACCTATTTATCTTTCAGACACCAAACGTAATGCTTCACTCCTTCACACCAACTTACATGAGTGCTAATCCCAGTAAAAAGCAATGATCTGACCATCTGACACAGTATGGCCTCTTTTTTCCCTTCCTCTTCTTTAGAGTCCAGAAAGGATAAAGTTGCAAGGCCTTCCTTATGTAGCAATGGTTCCTGTCATGCTCCTAGTCTACTAATTCCATCTGAAGTATAGTACAAATTCTTAGACTTGAAGCCAAGGTGTCAGTAATCTCAAATACCTTGTTAAAAAGTCAATTCTGTAATGTCTACAACATATGAAGTGGATTCACATGATTCACATCATATCAAGGCTAATAGATATTTTATTTCTGTTCAGAAAACTGACTGTAGTTGCTCATAATCCCTTGCAAACTCTCATATGTACACAGTTTACAACTACAGTGTTGTATACTTTGACTACTAACACTCTCAGTCCAAACGTCCACATTTTCACATCCTCACAAAGTTCCAGATGTGCAAATCCATCATTCTTGGACAGTGGAAATAATCTTTAATAGAAGTGTAATATAAAACATTCTCTTGACAATGAACAACAAACAAACAAACAAGTCCAAATGGCTTTGCATGGGTTAACATTTTTCTTAGCGATGCCACAAGACATGACTAGATAAATGGGGAATAGAAAGAAGACATCACTTTGACATCACATATCACATTAACACAGTATAGAAAAGAACCAAATGAAATTAAACTACATTGTTTTTACAATAGCACTGAATTTTCCTTCACAGCATAGGCAGCTTACTATATTATGTAGTATTTCTTCAGTATGTTTGCTGAAAAATCTCCAGCAAAAGATAACGCAGCTGCGTAATTCATGGTACAAGAGGGTTTATTTCCAATCTAATAAGCAGCCATACAATATCCATTTAGTAACTAGCAATATATTTTTAATTACCATTTTGTGCTGTTGTATTTATGGTGATGGAAATTGTTGCTTTTTTCTGTAATGATGGAAAGGGTTGGGCTTTGTACATATGATATTTACATTATTTCACAATAATTTAATATCAGCTCATTGAACTGAATTACTGTTTCTGCATTCACCACTTGGATTTTATTGTTGATGTGTTTGTGGATACGAAAACAACACTAGACTTTTATTTTACTATCTTTTTTTGAACTTTGTGATGACAACAGCCCTGAATTAGCTACATAAGAGTGCAAAAATATTTTCCAAGAGCAAATAAATAACCTTTGTGTCGTTTATCCATCTGGTTTGTGGTTCAAAATATATTGTATGTGTGGAGGAGTAGAAGAAATAAAAAAGGGGAGCATCGTAAGAGTAACTAAGAGATTTCTTCATGAATAGTAATTTAACTGGTTCAAGCTTTAATGCTGAAAATTTTACAAAACCCAGATGCTGACCAAGAAGCCATGAAATTCTACATTTGAAATTTGTGTGACTTTCAATGCAATTTCTTAATTCAGCGCCACAGTATCAGCAGCCAAACTCCTTTTGTATCTAGCATGTAGATAGACACTGCCAAGAGGACATGGCTACTCCAAGACTCCATACCTCAATGCCTGGGAAGGTAATGCAGTGCTAAGCTGGCATCCCTTGACAGTACCTGAGCATCTCCTAATGGATATTTCTTCAACCTGTCCTTAAGTAAGAAAAGCTCTGAGGATTAACATATAATGTGTGAGGAAGTTCACAGTGGAATTCATAAAAGCTGGAAAATAGAAGAAGCAACTGTCAGAATCATTTATTTATTTTAAACTAGTGCTGCTGTGAAACACAATAGAAAATAGAGCTAATGTCCACTGTGACAGAAGGTAAAATAACTTTAAAAAATAAGCTATAGCAGGCCTCAATCCTTTACCACATCATAAAGGTTTATCTAAGCTACCCTTAAAAGATCATGACAAAAATTCCACTCTAACTTAAAATTTCATAGCACAAAAATTTTATATTTGTTATTTCATTTCTATCCATGTGTGCATTTATATATATATATATATAAATATATATATAAAGGATTACTGACAGTTTTCCCTCTGCCTGTTTCCTTCCAAATGATACAAACAAAGCTTTCCAATTTTTCTTGAAGTACAAATTTCCTAAAAAATGAGTAAATCTTGATGCAAAATAGTTTGGGTATTCTGACTTTGCCTAGTCTGTACACAACTTTCATGCAATACTTCAAACTTGATATCAGCCAGGACATATTTTTACTACTTTAGAGGAGGGTGAAAGGACTACTCCACACTGTGTATTTTAGAATCATAGAATCACAGAATTGTTTGAGTTGGAATGGACGTTTAAAGGTCATCTAGTCCAATTTCCCATGCAATGAACAGTGACGTCTACAGCTAGATCAGGCTGCTCAGAGCCTGGTCCAGCCTGACCTTCAATGTCTTCAAGGGTGGGGTATCCATCATTTCTCTGGGCAACCTGTTCCAGTGCCTCACCTCCCCTAGTGTAAAAAACTTTTTTTTTATATGAAATCTAAGTCTCTCCTCTTTTAGTTAGAAACCATTTCCCCATGTGCTGTCACAACAGGCCCTGCTAAGGAATCCATCCCCTTCTATCTTATAGTCCCCCTTTAGATACTGAAAGGCTGCTATCAGGTCTCCCTGGAGCCTTCTCTTCTCCAGGCTGAACAGCTCCAGCTCTCTCAGTCTGTCCTCATAGGGGTGGTGTTACATGCGTGGGATCATTTTTGTGGCCCACCTCTGGAAGCCCTCCAACCTGTCCATGTCTCTCCTGCAATGAGGACTACACGTCTGGACAGAGTACTCAGGAGAGCAGAGTAGAGGTGCAGGATCACCTCCCTCGACCTGCTGCCCATGCTTCTTGTGGCACAGCCCAGGATACGGTTGGCTTTCTGGGTGTGAGGGCACATCGCTGGCTCATGTCCAGCTTGCCATCCACCAGTACAGCCAAATCCTTTTTGTCAGGGCTGTGCTCAATCCTTTCATCCCCCAGCTTGTACTGATAGCAACTGGCATTGCAACAACCCAGGTGCAAGGCCTTGCACTTGGATTTGTTGAATCTCTTGAGGCTGTCCTGGAGCCACTGCTCAAGCCTGTCCAGATCTTTCTGTATGGTCCCGTCCTTCGGTGTGCTGACTGCACCACACAGTTCAGTGTCATCTTTAAACTCACTGTGGGTGGCCTTGATTCCGCTGTCAATGTCATTAATAAAGATGTTAAAGAGTGTTGGTCCCAGCACCGCCTCCTGAAGGACACCCCTTGTTACTGATCTCCATCTGGAGATTGAGCCACTGACCACCACTTTCTGAGTATGATCTTGCAACCAGCTTCTCATCCACTGAACAGGCTACCATCAAATCCATCTCTTTTCAATTTGGAGAGCGGGATGTTATGAGGGATCCTGTCAGAGGCCTTCCTGAAGTCCAGATAGATGCCATCAGTGGCTTTTTCATTACCCACAGATGCAGTTACACCATCATAAAAAGCCACTAGGTTATTCAGGCAAGACTAGCCCTTGGTGAAGTCATGCTGGTTGTCCTGTATCACCTCCCTTTCTTCCACGTGCCTTAGAATAGCTTCCAGAAGGATCTTCTCCTTGGTCATTCTCAGCACAGAGGTGAGGCTGACATGTTGCTAGTTCCCTTGGTTGTCCTTCTACTCTTCTTAACAGTGAGTGTCTTGCTGCTTTTTTTCCAGTCACCAAGGACTTGACTGCCACAGAACCCAGTATTATACTCATTTTTTCTGTAGCTGTATGACATTGATAGTTATATTCAGTTTCCTATCTTTATCTGATTCCTCAGATATGTTTGGCGGTGAGGCTGATTAGACAGATCTCCTCTATTACCAATTTTGTGCTTTCGGCGGTAGATTACTCCAAAATGTATTTTTTTCCCTTGTATACCTGCTGAACAGCATCCTCCTTTTTTCTTTTTCTTTTTCTTTCTTTTTTTTTTTTTTTTTTTTCTGCCACCCAATTGTTTGAGATCGATTTTGAATTCTAATGTAATTATTTGATGTACTGAAGACTGGCTAGAAGACTGATTTCAATTTCATATTTAAAAAATACTTTTCACAGTGGCCATCATTATTAAAGCACAGGTCATTGCATCAAATATAGTTAACACAGTTGAAAAACTGTATCACTGCATGCAGGAAGTCATCTTACCCTCATTCTTTGAAGTCATCCTGATGGCAATTTCTTTTATTTGTTATGGTAGTTGTGCAGGGTCCAATGTGATCATTAGGTGACAAAAATGGAAGGTGGGATTGTATTCTGGATCACTGCCAGAGTGAGACACTTATGATCAGGTGCTTATTCAGACCTTTCATCAGCTGCAGAACACAAGCAAAGTCTATATGTCTTCTTTCCCTTCTCGCACCTGTCCGGAGAATTTACCTTTTACTTGTACTCTGATATCATGTCCTGCAATTATAGTCTTTACTGGATGTCAGTTATTTTCAAGGGGAAGAAAATTGCAAGGGTATCAAGTTTTCTTATTAGTAGAGAGTTTATTTGACCACATATGCTGCCTAATGTTAATTATGTTATCATTGTGTCTACATTCGTGCAATTAGATATTAATTACTTCTAACAATCTACAATATGCTAATCTTTGTATTTCAATATAACTTATCAACATTTGCTTACTTTAAGTTACGAACACAATTTATCTAAAGTGGTACAAGAGTGAGGGTTCATTATCAGAACAGAGTTTCTGAACCATATGGAAATAAATAATAGCTATTTCATCAAGACAGCACCTGATTTCAAAGTACTCATGACTGTAAGGTTTCGTAGTAAGGTGAAATTCAATTAATTTTTAAATAAAGGGGTCAAATTATTTTCTGAGTTCACTAAAGTCAATGGATCTAACTATCCATCTGAATATGGCAGAATTTGACTCCATCTGATGCTGCAATTTATACAAACACAGATGATTCCTTACTGCTAGCCCAAGATCATCATAGTAAATTCGTTACTGCCTCTATAGTCAGACGAAATTAACATTGTTAGGCAGTACTGCAAGTACAGATATGTCCAACATACAACATAAACATTGATTTGAACAAAGTGCAGTGTGAGAGCCTGCCACAGATGGAAGTTTCCCTTGGCTGATAAGTTCTTAAAATAAACAGTCGAAAAGAAGCAGATTTTTACTGTGACTGATAATGTATTTTTTTCTGGATGCACTGCTAAACATAGCAATTGGAGTTAATAGGTATCTCATAGCCATTCCCTCTAGTGCTAATTATCAATGGAGGAAAGAAAATAACTAATTCAGGCTAGTGTATTTGTCTTACTAACCATTACTAGTAGAACAAAAATGCCTAATTCAAAGAATTTTGTGAAATAGCTGATGCTACACTCACATCCATGTTTTGTAATTGTGAAGATATATACATATGTATAAATCCTGATATTGTAATGATAAATGTTGATTATTTGAATCCATACAATAGGAGTAATGGTATTGTAGAAGATATGGTAATAAAATCTTGCAAATAAATAACTGGAATAATTGTTTTTAAAGTCAGACCTGGATGTGAGATATTAATTAAGAAAAAGCTTTAAAGCATCAGCTGAGATTCTTGTTTTGCCTGAGCATGCACGTTGTATAGTGATTGCAAATTTACCACAGTATGAATGTAGCAGATATGAATACTCTAGCAATTCTGCAGTTATATTCAGTGCTTTCAAGAAGGCACTTAAACCAAATCGTAATTCAGTTACTCCACGTTCAAAAAAGATAAATCTTTCTTGGCTCCATATTTCTGCATCACATTGCAGAGAAACAGGTAAGGCTATGTTCAGACAGAAACAAGAGAGTTCTACATCCAGTACTATTTTATCCATGCTAACCTGATATTGTGCTCTTCCCACAGGTGGATTTTGGTTTGGGAACATCCTGATGGTGTTACATGAAGCAGAAATTTCTTAGTTGTTTAACCTCCATAACCTCTTTATACTCTAACGAAATATACTGAAGTCAGGCTTTAGGTTCACAGGAAAATATAGTTTTAGGGTCCTGAAAAGGAAAAGGGGAGGAAGAATTTAGCAAGATTTACTGTCATTCCAAATATTGGCATTTGAGTTAAAAACTTCTTTATGATCACAGCATGAAGACAACACCTTAGATTTCTGAAATACATCTTACAATACAGCTTACCTGATTCATTTCAGCTACATTTCAATTGCGTGGGTGCTTTCTTTCTTCAATAGAAACATAGTGTTTGGGATGAAAAACTGTCATTTGAGTTATCAGTCCTGTCATTTGCCTTTGCTATCAACTATATTACATAGAAAATTTACACAGCTGCCTCTCAAAATCAGATTTATTCCTAACTAGAAGTTATCACACTTGTTTTATGATTAGAATCTCCATTTCTATTTCCAGATTGTATTTATTTCTGGACACTCTACAATCCATACCCCCCCCTTTTTTTTTTTTCTTTTTTTTTTGGTGACAGAAGGGTACTTTTGCTGTAATAACTCTTTGCATTTCTTTGTGTTGACTGACACAAAATTTATAGGTGACAACCTGCATCCTTCTATCCTCCTTATTACTATGCTGAGTGTCTCTTCATTTATGTAGTTCATCCTTTTCATGACAGTGTTCATAATTGCTTATCTACACATTTTCAGTTGAATTCTTTTTTTTCTGAGCATGAATAATGACAACTTTAAGAATTATTCTAGGTGAGATAAGCAAACTTTGTTGCATGATGTTAGCATTTCTCCACCTAAAATGGATAAATCTCCACTCATGTCTTCTTTTTTTCTTTCTTTGCAACTACATTATGATTAGTTTATACTCAGAACATCCTGAAAGTCAAGTTTCATTCTGTATTGCTGTAAGTCATCTCATTTTGTCTATTCAATTCCTCCTCTTCCCCCACCCCTCTTGGGCTCTATGTGCATAATCTTCTTTAAGATTGACAGTGTCTCACAATATTTTCCTCTCTTCAGATTTGATCAGTGCAATCCCAGTATTTTGCCCATGTCACACATGAAACTATTAAATAAATCTAGTCTCAAGACTAATTCTTGCTTCTTCCAAGAAATTCCTTCTTCTCAATAATTCTGTTAGACTTCCCCATAATTGGCTATTTAGCTATTTCACGTTTCTTGTACTTTCCATCTCCACTGTTATTTTCCATGTAGTACTACATTAACCTCTCACATTAATTTGTTTTGTAAAGGCCCAAAATGGCTTACTAGTTTCTTTTCTGTAAAATATAACTCATTTTATCAAAAAG
Organism: Phasianus colchicus; assembly: GCF_987193195.1. Taxonomy (NCBI): domain Eukaryota; kingdom Metazoa; phylum Chordata; class Aves; order Galliformes; family Phasianidae; genus Phasianus; species Phasianus colchicus. Next base: position 4,746,159 of record NC_143438.1, read on the forward strand.
GAAAATCTGCTTTTGATGAATTAGCACTTTTGTGTTATTCTGTTCTAAATTATATTTCTACAGAATTATGTTTGGCCTATTGAAATACTGAAATAATAAGACATAATAGATTTGGTAGTAAATTCATATCCATGCATATTACTTCTTACCAGTGTCTTCATATGGGAAGTAAGTCAATGATTCTCTGCAAACTTCTGTATCCAAATTTGTAATATTTTATACTGCATGAAAGGAGTTTTTTTGGCAGACTTAGAAAATATTCTATCATACAAACTGTCTATTCAAGTTTAGACTTCATCAGTATTTTCCTTCCCCCTCAAAGATACTTCTGACAGAAATAAATATTGTCTATTGCTATGACTCAGTGCTAATCCACAGCTCTGAAAGATTCCCCATGACAGTTTGCCAATGAAAATGTGTCAAATCTGCGCTCTGTTGCACATAAAGTACAGTCAGAAATGACAGCAAAAATCATTTTATTAACTTTATAAAAAGTGAATACTTTAAATCAATTACTACTTACCTACTTACTATATTTGAATAATATATCTTGACCAGAAAGAATAATTGAATAAAAGGTAAAAGCCATCATTGTGTCTACAAATATGATACTGTTAATTGTTATGGAAACAATGAGCATACACAGAATGTTATGCAAAATTTCTTTTTATTGTTTTCATCTTTGTTTGCTTGAACTGCATTATAATGTTTGAAGAGAAGATCATCTGAAAAGAGTTTTATTTCACAAAGCTACTGCAATTTTAATTGGTAGATGAAATCTATTTTCTTTCTATTATTAAAAAAAATTGATAAGCAAGTCTGCCCGTAGTCAAGCTTTCTAATCTACAGCAATAATCACAATCATTAGTATCTAGCAGTTCATAAATATCCCTTTAAGATACTATTTGATATTCTCTATAGTCTTGAGGGAAACAATCAGGATACTACTGATTCAAAAAACAGCTAAATGTATTACAATAAATTTGCTTTCTCTGGGATGCTGGATTGGCAACATATGAGATGTTGAATAAGAAAACTGATACCACTGCTTATCTGTCCAAAAGCTAGTGGTGTTAGGAAGCCCAGTAATTGAAAAATGGATAGCACTGATATTTGAACCTTTTTATATAACCTTTGAAGTGTAAACCTTTTGGGGAATAAATTGCTTTTTGTAACAAGAACAATGTCAGATCCCATATTTAGAAACCATGCACTTAATTCATTTTCAGACAGAGAAACTCCTGTTGTCTTGTTCAGAAAAACATTGCAAAATGGATTAAGCTTCACCCTGGAGAGATGATAACCTAATATAAATAACTGCAGGCTGATCTTTATTAGTTACTGAACAAATATTGCCAAATAGGACAGGCGACCTTCAATGATGATTGATTTAGGATAAGTCATCAACAGCCTTGTCTCTAGAGAGTAACTTTGGGGCGTTTTGGAATTGTACTTCTTATTTTGGGGTAGGCAGTGATACTAACACTGAGTAAGAACAAGTACATCTTCTTTGATAGCGAGGTCTAAAGCTAATATGGTGACAGAGTAATGAAAACTTATTCTAAGGTGGGCAACTGCTAAGCATTTGTTAGAACTAGTCAAACAGGACCGAGTCTTTGTTGGGGACCTGAGTCAGCCACAGCTTCCCATGCTCAAAGAAGAAAGTCTAAACACTGCTTCTTAGAACCACGGTGAGGATTATTTAAAAACAAAAAACAAGGTATTACCTATATCTAGATGTCTATACATCCCAGTGCACTGGAATGGGCATCAGATGAACTGAAGTACTATTGATTCATTTTGTATTCCTTCCTCAGATTCTTGCTGGGTATGAAGTAGAACTTCCTTGGTTTGTAAGACAAGACTCACGTATAATTGTAGCTGTATTGATTTGAAAAGATATTGTATTTCAGCAAGGATCTGTAGGAAGTTCCATTTACAAATGGTCTTTAATTATATTTGCTGTAATAATCATTTTAACCAATAAACAATATTGATATTATGAAGAACGACACAAAGCTGTACTTCAGAACTCATACTGAAGAGCTGTCTCAGCTGCGTGTGGAGACCACTGAATAAAAGAAAACTAAATATCTACTGGTGAATTTATGGAGCACCCAGTACATGGTAATATACAAAAGTTCAAATCAATTAACAAATTGTATTAGTTGCAGAAAAATATAGATAGAAAGTGCTAGGTTATTGGTTGTATCATAAGTACTTTCAACATTTGCACATATGCAGTACTCACAACTTACTTGTGCAAACACATTTTGAAACCTCAGGATCCTTGGTTAGCTGATGCATTACTGGACTGTTATATTCTTAGGAATAATTGCAAATGAAAGTAAGATTTGATAGCTGGAAAAAGGAAAAAAATAGAATTATTGGCTCTAATTTTAAAGTGCCTCTGTACAAAAGTAAAACCACTCTTTCATCCCTTTGTATGTTCAGAGATGTTTTTCAGCCAAAAAGCAGTAGTAAACAATTGGTTTTCTAGAAAGTAGTAACTACTGATCTAGGAGCTTTTATGTTCCCTTCTAATTTGAATGCTTTAGTATTATTTCAGCAAGTATAGAGAAATTTTGGCTCTTTCTGGAACATGTGCATGCTCATTTTTCATCAGAATTCTTAATATTCCTCTACCTTGTTCAGGTGCTTAAAAAAAATAAAATCACAGTGGTTTGTCTGTTTTTTTTTTTTTTTTTTCCATTTATGAAACAAAACTATTTTTCTGTCCTGTAGATTTTTAAATCTCAGAAGCTGAAATTCAACATAATATATTTTATTTTGTGTATAATTAAATTTACTAATGACACTAGGTTGATATTCCACAGAAAAGTTGCATGTTTACATATGCAGTTTGTATTTTATTACAATATTGGAGTATTACATTAGTATTAGAATAATAGAGCATTAGATTAGCTTGAAAATTGTATTTAACTTGTCAAACACTCCATGGATTGTGTGTTTCTAATATTTGATTTCACACTGGGCAAGGCTTTAGTTGTCTCTGGTTTGAAAATTGGAGTGTTTCTTCATACTCTGATATGAAAAACAGTGAAAAAATCCTCTTGATGGATACTCCATGCAATGTATGAATTCTCAACAGAAGATGCAACACTAGCACAGCAATGTTCTTTTTGCAGTAGCTATAGAGGAATATATTCCCAGTAGTGGTAGATCGTATTTTTAATGTTAAAAAAAAACAACAAAAAACACACAAAAAACACAAAAAACCCCCACAAAACTCTAGGACAGAGGAATTCTGCATTAAGTAGCTTAATAATAATCTTCCAGTGCCAAATCCAGGCCAGATATTATTCCATCAAATTTATATTTAAACTTCTATATGACAACCATGACTAAAACAATTTTCTAATTAAAAAAGTAGCTTTTATTTATTTATTTTTTAATATATAATACATCTATTTCTTGTATATTTGTTTACCAAGAGACCTTTAAAATCTCCAAATCGACCTTATTTTTCCTTGGTCTGGTATTTTGTCAATATATTCCGTTATGAATATTTTGGTCCATCAATTTTGATTAGTTTCCTTTTAAATCCACTGCTTTAGGTTTCATATTGTCCATCACTGCTCTTCTACATTCTCTTCGTGCTTTAAACATGAGTCTGCCATATGAATCCCTCAGTGTATTTGCTTGTTTCTTCAAGAAATGTTATTGTGAAGTTAGTGAAAAAGGTCAGGGTGATTATTTAGTGGGAAAAATCGAATCTGTTGGAACTTTACTGCTTTCCTCTAAGAAATCTGACTTATTTATGACATAAGGCATTTTAGGGCACCTAATAGACTTACTTCTTTTTTTATGATACTTCTGCCTTTGTGTAAAATTGTGCTATAAATGATATTGACAGTGTCATACAGTAGTACTGTATTGTTTTTAAGTTGCATTGTTTCTGCAATTTATAGTCAAACAAGTCAAAGCTCTGACTATCTGCCCTTCTTGCAAAGTTGCAGGGTCTTGTCTTAAATTTTTCAATATATATTAAAGAAACTTTTAGCAGAGACATTTAGCATAGCTCAAGGGGAGGTGTACTTTTGTTTCTGGTTTGAATCCATTGCTCTTAAACGAGGCACAATATACACAGACATGTAGAGAAAATGTTATGATTGGAATATTTTTCTTAATAGACCATAGACAAGCCTATTGGCTGCACTGCCCCAGAGACTCAACTGACAAGTGGAATAAACTAGACACTCTTCTCAAAAATAGATGAGAACATGTGAGTTGTCCACTTCCTAAGAGATATGAGATAAAAAGTAGAGGCTGGTTCTCTGACCTCCAAAGAAATAACCAGGTAACAGCTACTCGGAGTTTACTGGAAAGGTTGATTTGTAGTGCCTTTGGCAGCAGTAATGAGATAAAAGGGTCCTTTAAGGCCTTGTTGGTCAGAATTATCTTCAGATTCTCAAGCAAGATTTATTTTTTTACCTGTAATACTGAAATTGATGAAGATCCTTTTCCCTGCACCCCTCAAAGCTGACAAGTCAGTTTTGCCTTCCGACATTTCTTTCCCATCCAGCTTCCCCCAAAGCCTCTGACTCTACAGCTTCAGTTTTCAGCTCCCATAACAAATCCTTGAGCAAACTGCCCAGAAGCTTCAAAACTTAATCATACCGTGATGCACATCTAGATCTGAAAAATACCCACCAAGTTTCATAAAACCAAGCAATGATTTCACGAGCAAAAATAACCAAGCAGTTTACTCACAGAGTAAATGTAGATATTCTTTTAATGTTGATTACATAGATAACTATTTTTCATATTGTCCTCTGGTTAAATCCAAGTGACTCCACTGTCATTATTTCAATCAAGATAAACGCATTTTCAAAGGCCATTAATTTTTGTAGAAGTGAAAGTACAATTTTAAACATTGTTATGTGAAAAGACTTCCTCCAATTTTTTAAGGTTGAAATGTATTATATATTCCATGTTTTCTTCTATTCATTATCTTCCAGATAAAATTAGGTTTGTTTTTCTCTAAGCAACAGGAGAATTTTCAGCTTTCAAGCATACAAAGTCTGCTATCCAAGAATTAAGTTGATTCTTTTGCGTATAACTGATGATCACGTTCTTGCAAATCAGGCAGCCTTCAGCAATGCAAAGGTGATGGCTGCAGCATTTACAGTGGTAGCCTTGGGTGCATGCTGTGTATAATGTGATGAGGAAGATACTGCACAGTTTAGGAATCTGTTAATCACCACTGCCGCTATATCCAGTTCTATATCCCTTTGTTAGTAGTGATACTATGTAGGGTTATACAGGCCTTAATTGTCTGAAAATTTCCTTCTGGTTGGTGTTACTACAACTGGAATACAAGAATAAACAATTTTATCTTGAATCACTATTCTTTTAACATTATATCTTTAGGTTTACCCTAAAAAGTGCTGGGAAGATGGGAATGAGAAAAATGTGCAAAACACTTCTGCAAGGTACAGAAATCTACTTTGAAGAGGTTGTGAGAAAGGAAAAAGTCTGCCAGGTAATTGTTAAGTAGCTATTACTTGTGTGCAGACAAGACTGTGCAGAGTTTTGTCAGCAGCCATTTCTAGGACAGTATAAATGCATTTCAGATTCCAAAAATAACCACACACCATAAAGTCATAAGAGAAACAGGAGTCTCAGCATTTCAAAGGAGAACTCCAGACCATGATGGAATTATGCCTAACAGGTTACTTGTGCTACATTCAATATGGCTTTGAATATAGGTTCCTAACGTGAACATTACAGCTTCTCTGTAAAATTGCTGGTTTCATAATTCTCTTTATTGGAAAAAAAAAAAAAAAAAAAAAAAGAGAGAGACTGAGTTATTTAATATAAAAAGTAGTTTCTCTGCACGCTATGCTTAATTGACTCAGTAGTCATTATTATAACTGGATTATCATTGGCTCAATGATAATTTTTGAAGGGGTAGCTGCATAAATACTTGATCATCTTTTCAAGCCATTAAACACTCTGGGCATCAGCCTCTTAACAGTAATTCTGACATGTTTATCCCAGCTGGGTTTGCAATTCTTCTTTGTTCAGGGTTTGTGATCTGTATATACAGTAGATTTGGGGAGGAAAAAAAAAATTACAAAGAAAAACCCCAACACAACCTAACACCAGCAGCCTGCCTTTCAAAGGAAGAAATGAAAAAGGAAAACAGTCTTCTCCATCACAAGACTGTCCTTAGTGACTGACAAAATATTCTCCTTAAAAAGCAATTATGTTTTTGTACATTAAGTCTGGACACCTGGAGTAAATATCTGTTTCAGATTTCCAGGCACCCTGTTACATTTATTTTTAAAAGTTAGATAAAACTGTTCCTCTTGGTTGCCCTTTGAATAATTAACCTTAGTTTACTCCCAGTCTTTAAAAATCAAGTACCTTATGAAGCTCACATCATGAAAAACACCAACAATTAAGAGCAAACATTTTACTGCATCTTTAGGTCAACAAACAGAACGCAATATCAGATTTATAGTTTCCCAACAAATTATCTAAATTTTAAAATTCCATAAAAGCAATTACTAGAACTGAATGTATTCACTGCCCTTAGGTTTGTTTGATTTATTTTTTGTAAGATTCAACAGGCTTTTTCCATCTCAAAGGTGGATGAACATCAAACATATGATTCTGTATACCATTTGGGATTGAAAATATCACTGAACGTCTTCTCGCCATCCTTCCCTACTCCCACAGGGAGATGTGAGATTGGACCTTATGCCTCCACCAAGGGTACAACAGGGAGGAAGTATTACCTGAGGCAGCAGGGAGCATTTCTCCCCATTGCATGCTCACTGACCCTGGGGATAAAGTCGACCTTGTGTGCCTGGTGTGGCTGCCTCTAGTGCCCAGCCCAGTACCAAGGAACACCAGCCTGGCACAGCCATGCAGAGCAGCACCAAGCCGAGCCAAGCCAGCAGTGGCATAATCTACTAATGGCTTCTTTTCATTTCAGCCCTCCCTGAGAGACTCAGTGGCAGATTGTAGACTCAATTACTCTCATGTCAGGTGATTATCCTAGGTCTTAATGTAATCTTCCATTCACACATACCATATTTCAATTACGGCAGCTATGAAACAAGCTGTGTATTCAAATCACCAATCACCTTATCACTGCTGAACAATGTCAACTGTAAAAAACGCCAGCTGAAGGCAATTACACATGTGTTGAGAACCGATTATGATTACTCTCTGTGGTATTTGTGATGAGCTGGGGAATGTTCTGAAAATTTAATTTAATGACAATATGCTTGCTGTACAATCCATAATACCTCCTGAATCCAGCATGGGGCTATTAAAACTGATAGGAGCATATTATCACCGAACTGAAAAGCTGGGTTGGGATGGTTGCTGGATGTCTCTACAGGGAATGATAGGTAATTTCTCCACATATTTCTAACGGCTGAGGCAGACAGCTTCCAGTTCCAGCTGCACTCTGAAGGTGGTCCCCTCCCCTCCCTTTCTCCCTCGCAGAGCTGAGTTAAGGTGTTTTACCGAAGCCACTGGAGAGAGAGGGGAGGGGAAGGGAGGCGAGGGGGAGATGGGGATGGAAATGGTGATGATGTGCGGCCCAAGGGAGAGCTGCATCCCCAAGGCCTTCAAGCCACAGCTTGTTTCCCGGTGGGACTTTCTCGAGCTCATTAACTCCTTTTCCTGATCTCCCCATTTCTTGTTTGGCCACCCTCTCCTCTTGGGGTACTTCCGATGAGGAGGGGGACTAGCAGTCCTTGATGGCGTTTCCATCCCCACCCCTGTTGCTAGGCGACCGCTCCGGCCAGCGCTGCTCACACCGATCTCCCCAGGCGCGGCCTGATCCTTCCCGCGGGCAGCTATGGGAACGCTATGTCCTAAAATATCCCAGATGTCTCCACGTATGCAGCTAAGGTGAAATTCCAGTTACGCGGCTCACAGGCCTGTCTGGCGTAGCCCGCGTTTCCAACAGGTAGCCAGCCTGGCGGGTGCTGTCCCAGCGCCTGGGAGAGCCGTGGTCTGCTCTGAGCACATCGCTTGCGGTGCTGTTTGCCAGGATGAAGAGGAAACACACGTCTTGTCTGCGTGTGTCCGCCTGTTTCGTGTGTGTGTGTGTGTGTGTGTGTGTGTGCAGGGGGAGGGGGTGCTGGCATGCAAAGCTAATACTATTTATTGATCTGAAACGGTGAGATTTTAGATTAGGCTTGCAATTCATTTCAGAAAGCTGACAACGTTCTCTGCATGGGCAAAACACAAAGGTCTCTTGTTCTTTTAAGGCTGTGGCTGATAATGCCGTGCCGACGAATACTCTGCAAGCTCTGTGGCTTTACTGTCTTGTCTTGCCGCGTATCGTGGGCTGCTTAATGAACTTAAAAGCCTTCAATCAAAACAAATCATTTCCAACACTCCATCAAAAATATAACCGAATTTGAAGCATGTGATGCCCTCCACCTACTGCAAGAAAAAGCAGTTCTGTTCATCTGCGCTCACATTTGTTTTTGTAAACAGGTTTATTTTTTTTTTCAACAAATCAGACTACTGTGGCCATTTGCCCTTCTTTGTATACAGGATGAATGTGCAGTGGAGATTTATTACTCTGAACGTGGAACTCAGCTACATGCTTGCTTTTTAAACCTGGTAATCAAATAGTTCACAAACACTTCCAAGCATGCCATAGGAATGAAGGTATGTAATTTTTTAAGATGCTATTCCACAGAATGCCAAATATACTGGCTCAGCCATCTCTTTCACTTAAGTCAGCTTTGCTGTTGTTAGGATAAAAACTTCTGATCAGATGTGTCAAGAAGGTATTGTAATCTGCAACCCACAGTGCTGCTTTTCTTTTGAATCCACTTATGTGTCAGAACACAAGCACGTGAAACACTGACAGAAATTAAATAAAGTTGATTTAAATAAAAGGCAAATTAAAAATATTTAAACAGTATACTTAAATTATTTGGCTCTATCCTTAAAAAAGAAACAGCTTTTTTTCATGAAAAGCCTCCAATTATTTTATTTTATTTTGTAAAAGGCAAATTTTAAAAATAAAAGGATATAAATTGGGTTGATGGAAAAATGATTAAATCACAGGAGAAAAAAACATGCTAGCAGAATAGGCAAAGGTTCAGAAAACTTAATTCAGACCAGCTTTTGCTAAACACTTCTGTAATTTTCTTCATTTGCCCTATTTACATGGTCATATAACAGTATAGTGATTTGGATTATTTTAGCAACAGTAACAAGATTGACAGTATTAACAGCAATGATAGTAATTACAAAGAACAGCAAAACAGAAATAAATGTAGTAAATGAACAAGGAGCCCTTAGTCTAACCAGCTAAATAGCCTTTAGTAAAATAGCTTTTTCTCTTGAGGATCAAAATGGTGTATCTAGATTTTGGATTAGTGTATTATCTAAGTAGTCACTGACCTGTAACCACTCTGGATCTGAGTTCCATCTAGAAGAAAACAGTGCAGGGCACCTCTGCTCTTTGCTACGGGCATACAGAATTCACATCACATGCATTTGGCACTTGCAAGGAAAGGGTTTTTTTTTTATGTGTAGTAGAAAAGCAGCATGCAAGCTGATCTCTGATATCCTTTGTATCTCAAAGTCAAGAGAAAACCAAGAAATAAATTAAAAAAATCCCTCAACTCTCCTGTTATCATGAAAGCTGACGTTTCTACTTGTATTTTTTTTGCAAAAAAAGAGTATAATATTCTATAAATGAAAGGAGCTACAGCACAGTGGCATAGCTCTAAACTTTTTTCAATTATCAGATCATCATCTGATGTGCTTCATATAAGCAACAGCATCTGAACCCCTAGTATGCTTAAATTCAAGACTTATTTTATAATCAACTTACATTTTACTTGGTTTATTAATCTGGTTATACTTTTTGTTTTGTTTTGTTTTTCCCCCCCAGAGATCCATAAAATGCCTTTATCAATCCTACTTATTCTGTGTGTACAATTATTTACTAAGATCATAAGTAGCTACATATAAGCAATGGAATCACAATAAGAAATAAAATTAAAAATTCAGGCCAAAATCTATGATTCAGGGCAGCTTAAATTTCCCCTTAAGTTGAAGGAGCAAAGATGCCATAACAGGTATCATTGAGGTTAACACTGTTGGGTTTTTTTCAGTAGGTAAACTGGTGTTATTTGGAGAACTGCTGTTGCTGCTGTTCCTTTCTTTCTTCTTTTCTTTCTTTCTTTTTAAATCTTTCAAACACATTTTTAAAAATACTTTGAAGTTTTACAAGTAAAATGTTGTTAGCTAAATACTCAGTGCAATGAAAAGCTTTATTGATTTTTAAGGAAAATGAATCTACTCTACTTATTTTAAAAATCAATTTTATCACCTGGACTCAGGCATACTGGACTTCAAACAAACAAAAACAGACAGAGGACAATCCTTTGTAACCTCTTCCATGACCCTAAACAGGCAGAAAATGTAAAGGCCAACCCATTTTGTTATCTGAATTACATTTCTTTTTCCTTTCTTTGATCCTTCTTAATGTATAATTCTCTGCCAAAAAAGTAAGCTATCTGATTACAAACTGCTACTTTTATTGCCTGAGGCAGTTGTTAATTTTTGCCATAAGTCAGACAGGATAGAGTCCGAAAGAACTTGGAGCTTTTTAATTGCATGGTGTACCACTAGCTGTTGCCTCATCTCAGAGGAGTTATTGCACCTTGTAGATAATGCCCTTTTCCCCTGCAAGCAATGAAATGGGTTCTCCCTACATCGATGTATTAATTAGATTTCAAGACTGTTTCAAAAATTATAGCTTAAGTTGCAGCTCAAATATTTCAGAAGTTATTAGAAAGATTGTCTGCCTTATTTATTTATTTATTTTCTAATTGAGAAAGAGGAAGAACTAACCTCAAAGACTTTTTTTTTTTTTTTTTTTTTTTTTTTTAAGAATAAGATAGGGAAAAACTCCAACTGTAGACCTATAGACCTTGTCACATTAACTGAATATATAAGCTTTGATAGTACACCGGGTTAAGTTTGTCAGTTCTGATGTTGTAAAAAGTGAATGAATTGGCACAACATGCAGAAATCTCAGGAAACCTTTGAAATTTCTTCAGCTGGCTGTATATCAAGCATACAGTGAAAAAAGGAAATAGAAGGAAAGTAGAAAAGAAGGGCAAAAGGCGAAATGGTTTGTGTCCATTTAAGAAAAAATCAATAATAGCATAAAATTGATTTAGTGCTTGTCATAAAACATAAGTAAGTGCTGGAAAATAGAGAAAATTGAGCTTCAATTTAATCTGCACAAAAGCCACACTGTACTGATGAAGTGATCTGAGGAGAGAGCTACATAAAACCTAAAGACAGATACTTAATTGTCATATTAAAGACTCTCTTTTCAGCCTGCTGGAGTCGAGGGGTAGGACTCATTAATCATGTGGATAAGGGGCATTGAAATCAAATCTCAATTAAAATCTGTTCAATAATGTCTCTAATATGTTTTTCAAGCATTAATTTTTTCCCATCGATTCTACACCCCATAAATCAGGTATGTTGCAGTGCATGTAATAGTTTATGGAGGAGAGGATTATGGTTTTATGAAGTTAATGCAGCAGAACCATTTAATTTACAGAGGCTAAAGTTTTATGTTTGTTGATCATTTCTATTGTTTTCCTTGGGTAAAAATTCTTAGAATTAGAATTCCTGTGTGTGTGCGCACGTACAAAATATCAGTATGTACCTGTGCAGAGGTTGCTTGGCCATATTGCAAAGATGGGTGCTAAGAAAGATGTTTTTATTAAAGGCTGCGGTTTTGGAGGGTAAGTTAATAATCTCCCAGGAAAAAAAAAACAACCATCTTTTGTATTATTACACCACACGATGTCTAATGATAATGCAGATAATAGCACAGCTATTGGGGACTCAACTTTTGTCTTTTAAGTGAACCAAAGGTACTTTCAAGGTGCAGCAATCATGTTCAGTTTTGTATGAGTTGTAAAATCAGTTAGTGAACAGTTTAGGAGATAGAGGTTCTGAATCTTTTTACTCTCGTAGCAGCGTTAACTCTTGCTGAAGTCTCATTTCAGCAACTTTATTCTTCACCCACATCTCCTGACAGGTGCAATTGACTGTGTGGTTCTTCATTTCCTGTTATGACAGGTATTGTGTGGGTCTTGTTGTATACTGTTAGAAGGCTGACCTGTCAGCAGTGTTGTATTGGTAAGGTGAATACTGTTTCATTACTCTTTCTTAAACAAAAATCGTAACTTATTTTTATTTCAGTGATGCAGCATTAGACCATAGTTCCTAAACACTTTCTATCACTGGCGGACATGCAAGCAGTCAATATACTTCCATCTTAAATATTATGAGCTATAGGTTTTCATTATCTTTTGAATTACTCTTGGTGTGTGGCATATTCCAACTACGGACTGGCAGGAAATGCACAAGAGCTAAGACAACCAAATTCCTGGTTATCTCGGAGTATGCCAAAATGGTGGAGACTAGGACTTTCAATGAGGACTAGTACTTGTCATAAAGGAACAACCTGTGGTCATATTGGGGTTTTGATTGTCATAGTAGGGACAGTGAGAGAAACAGATCCCTCACCACAATGGTCCTACAAGCCTTTTTTCTCACTGACAATTCTCTGTCTGAACAACTAGGTTCAAAGCCTAAATAATAATTTAAAAAAAAAAAAAAAAAAAAAAACCACACAAATAAACATTAAGGAATTGTTGTTCATAATTTTATAAAACATGCTCATATTCAGGGCATTTAGAAACTTTCACACTTTTTCATTTTTTTGTTTGCCTTTAGTTGCAAAGACTAAGCTAATTGTGACTGTGTTATGTATTTAATTCTACTCATAACATGCCTGCCGCACAATTCCCTTCAATCAGTGTCAAAAAAAAAAAATCCTGTTAGATTCAGTGAATTCAAGAGTTCAGTGAGCTCAAGACCATCATTCAGAATAGTTAAACTATTTGATGAACATTTGCAAGGTGCAGTTCATGATAAGAGTGGCATTAAACTGCATAACACAAAATTCAGAGTAGGGGCCTCTGAATCACTAAGACACTACAAAGACAGCTCTTAACTATAAAGTTGCCTGTATGTGTCAATGTAGTTGTGGAATTGCATGCCAGTAACACCACTGTTTCCTGGTGCCTCTTCCTGTCCTAAGCCATTACTGCATCAGAAATGTGGGCAGACACAAAACCATACAAAGTCTGTCTGTTCTCTTATACCAATTCAGTCTCTCTCTCCATATGTAATAATCCCACAGTCTATTCATAGGTAATAACCCAGAAGCCATATAACACCTGGGTCTATGGTCAATGCTTGGATTAAAAATTAAAACTTTCTTTTGTATAAAATGATACAAAATTACCCTGCAGAATTTATTTCCTCAAAATGACAACGAATTGAAAAGGTTAAAACAAAGACTGTAGATTTATCTCAATCATAAAAACCTTCCACAGTTTCATCAGATAGGATAAAACATTTTTAAAGGGGATATAAACCCTCGTGCTTCAGGTCACAAACAACAGAGAAGATTTAGAAATACACCTGCATCCTATGAGCAGATTATTCCGCTAAGGTGTGCTGTACCTTTTCCTGAAATATCTGATGGTCCCCACACTCAGTATAGTAGACCTATATCACCACAGTCTATGGCTTCTCTCTATCAACGTTGGAAACTTTTAGTTACCCTCACAGTTCAGGCAGTTTCCCAAGTGTTTTGCCTGCCAAAATTTTCTGGCTAATCCTTCTAGACCTGCCACTAGAAGGCATCTTTTCGAAATTGACACTATGAGCTTTCATTTGTTCCATGCAGCTTACTGGAAAAGCTGTTTCTTGAGGTTTCATCTGTGTTGCTGAGCGTTCTGAAAATGGTACCATTGGTCTGTGGCCACAGTTCTCCTGTGTATCAAATATCTTTGCCAGCCACTTCACCACTGTTTTTAATGCTAGCTACACGTAGAAGAATTAAAATATTATCTTCATCATAATTCAGAGAACAGGAAAAAAACCATTTAATGCTCAAAGATGAACTAAACAAAGCTGTATTATATCCGAATGCATATTAGTTTTATACCTTAATTCAATTCTAACAGATTCTGTTTCCTCCAGCTAAAAAGCTGTCAAGACTCTTACACAGCTAGGAAGATTAGTGCGGGCTGGCTCACAACTCAAAACCCATAATATTCTCAGTTACTCCCTGAAATTCTGTTCAGATCCATAACTTTGTTCTAGCGATTTTCAGTAATTCCAGAACTCAATTCTTAATTGAGATGTCAAGCTTTTGCACTTTTCCCAAAGGATTAGAGACTGTTTCTTCCTAGTTTTAGAAATATTGATGTCCCTGGAGCATAGCTATGTCCCTGGAACATAGTTTTGTCTCTTGCAAGACAGTAAAAAAAAAATCAGTTACGAATAGCACACCATTTAGGTAAATACAATATTTATCCATTCTTTCAGTCAGCATGCATGATGTAAGCCTCAGTATCTAGCTATCAATACATAAAAAGTACAATTCATGCAGACATAAATAGAGTCCGTACGAATATAAGAAACAGCATAATGCGTGTAGATAATTTCTGATTTTTTTACTGAAATTAAACTATAATAATACAGCATGGGGAAGTGGACTTGGGATAAGTTATTCCTCGTCTGGTTATAAAGGACAATGTGACAACAGACAATAGAATAGCTTTTTTGATTATCACATTACACAGTTCCAGAGAATACATTACATATTATTAAACAGAGATAATAGTTTTTATTTCAATATACCCAATGCAACAAAATAAGTATTGTTTCTGGGGTTTTTTGTTTCGCTATTTCTTCTTATAATTTGGTCCTTTTATCTTTCTCCCATCTGACAGTTTCAGAAGGGAACAGAAGATCTGATGAAAGATCAGGGTTGTGAGGGAGTGTCATGAGGAAAAGTGTAGCTTAGAAACCACTGGAATCAGGTATGTTGTTGGAAGAAGATGGCTGCAGTAGAAAAGGAGATGTACCAAGATGAGGAAAGAGCTACACTACAGATACTCTTATCAGGTTTTTTCGTCTCCCAGTGACCTCAGGACTTCTCAATTTCAGTGCTTCATTTGTTTATTCCCTGTTTGTCCAGCCAGCACCACATGTGTGGTAGCAGCTGAATTCAATCCCAGCTTTCCTGATAATTGGGGGTTAAAGTAGAATGGTCTCAAGGGCTTTTAGCAGCCACAAGCTTTGATTTTTATCCTACTTTCTCTTAAGTCCATCTCATTTCTCTGCACTCTAAACAGGAATGTCTTCAGCAACATACCCTTCTTTCAACCCAGCAATTCTCTGATGACAAATCTCAAGACATGCTCTTTATGCCAACTTAAAATTTCAGTCCTTTTTAAGAGAAAGTGGAAGACAGGGAAAAATGTTTAGAGAACTGCCAGTACAAGGTCAAAGTAGCTGAATCAGAAAGACAGTATAGTGCTACAGGTGCTTTTAAACAATGCTAATTTACTAATTAGCATTTTTTACTAATAACAAAGCTCAAAGATTACCAAAGGTTACCTAATAGACAGATGGCAATCCCAAGGATGGCACCACCTTCCCCAGAACTGGCATTTCATTCACTGGACACATCACTTTGTTTTAGTAGCAGTCTAAGTACCAAGACGGTGTTGGTATTTCTTAGGTTTTAGCTGCCCTTGTAATTTGTGCTACCTCTTCTCTCAGCTCCCAGCTAGAGCAATGTTCAAACCAAATGATGCACAGAATGGCCTGGGTTGAAAAGGACCCCAAGGATCATCTTGTTTCAACCCTCCTCCTGTGGGCAGAGTCACCAGCCACAAGACCAGGCTGCCCAGAGCCACATCCAGCCTGAGAAGATAAGGTGGAAATTTCTGTCAAAAAATGCATCTTACCTGCCACTGCATTCCAAAGGCAAAATATTTGCTTTATGGAAGCACTATTAGTGGTTCGTTATGAATTGCTAGTGAGAAAAGCAGATCTTTGACAGTGACAGAAATATTCACCAGATATCAATTTCTTTTCTATAAAGATTATGACCCTTAAATTTCTTCTAAGTTAGTATAGCTGTAGAATTAGTGAGTAGATTGATACTTTCTCTCCCTGAAAGCACTTTCAGCTTTATCATATAGCCTTAACACACATAGCTTTAACATGTAGCCACATGTTCTCTCTCTGAATGTGAGCTCTTCCATCCCTTTCAGTGCTCTCTGCAGTTGGAATTCTATGATTCTATTTAAGTGTCACAATTAAGCATCTTTTTTATCAGTTTGAAAGATATTCCCCACATACGTCATATATGCCATACTGCTGGATACTCTCAAAATGGAACAACCTTTTTAAATACAGACACCCTAGATTGTTCTGAGAACCTAGGCAGAAAGATTTGCTAGGTTTGAATTTCTGCAAGGAATACTGCTACATACTGTGACCAAAAAAAAAAAAAAAAAAATGAAAGTAGCAAATACAATGCAAAAAAGAACATCACTTATTGCTTCTCTTCAATAAAATCTTACTGGCATTCGTTGCAGTAAAACCAATCACAATGGAATCATTGTATGTATGTGTGACTCTCAAATATAGTTCCCCAAGCCACTGTTCTAAATTAACAGCAGTTAAGCACTCGTTGACAGAGACTTAAAATAAATCTTTACTCAGTGGACTTCCCCATAGACAGCACATGTTATTCAGAAGGTGCAGTGAGTTCAACAGGAGCTGCAGTAGACTTTGTACATTTATTTGTATTTAATTATGAAGAAATATGCATCTTATGTGTAATAATCTTTCACAATAGCTTTTCAATACTGACAGATTGCAGCTTCAAATATAGTCCTTCCTTTAACCTGACTCTTAAGAACTTTTTGATGAATATTTTGTGTAAGAATTTTCAGAATAAGCCCTTAATTAAGTTCCAACTGATGCCTTCAAATCTTTCATGTGACAGTGCAGGCATGAATGGAGCACATTTGAGAGCACACACAGCTCTGGTTTTCATGCAAAAGACTCAAGTCCCTCGAGTGAGTGAATTACAAATTATAGTGTAGGTGAACTCATTCTTCTCCATTCACTGGAGCTGATTCTGTGTCACTAATGCTGATATCTTAGAAAGGAAGAAAAGGCTTTTCATATCTCATTACCATTACAGAGATGACACAAAGTGAATTCTGTAACAGATGAATGTTAAATATATGGAGCTGGTTCATTTGTCTACATTTTTTATAACTCTTTTTAAAAACCAGAGCCATATTCACCACCAAAAGTCTCAGTAATCCTCTGTGGGTCTTGCACTGACCTCATTGGCACAGACTTGTTATTGGCTGAGATTCTGCCACTGTTAGGCTTAAATCAGCTGGTGTGAAATTTTAGCTGAGTGTTAACTGTGCCAAAATCCATCTTTAGAGTTCTCAACCTTTCACCACCCAAATGCTGAATAGTGGCACTGGTACAGCAGTGTGGCTTGTGTTATGAATCTGCAAAGACAGAGGCTTACATCTATATCAAAGGGCCATAATTTACAGGAAACATACTGTGAAGGAAATGTTAGTCTCTCGTATCTATTTACAGTTGCACATGCAATAAAACAGTCACCTAATCTTGGCTGGATGATGTTCAGATACAGAAAAATCATATTTTTTTTTTCCTTAAAAACCAACATATCATCAAACTTGGAAGCTAGCCATATGTGTCATTGATACATTTACTGTAGAAAGCTATATAGTGCTATCTAAATCCAACTGCCATGAACATTTATCAACTGCTACTCTTCTTTTGGCTTATTTTGGCCTGGACTAATACAGACACACATGTAAATAAATTTACACATATGCTTTTTATGCCAGACTCAGTAAACACCATTGAGCATCAATAGTGTTGTGGGATTGAAAATTTCTCTTTACCACATCCATTTTCTTTCTTTCTTTTTTTTTTTTTTTAGTTCCTTTTTAATTCATTATGTATTAATACAAAGTGTGATGTGTTCAAGCATCCTAAAACTGTGGGCTTAGGGGAACTGAAAATATCCTTTTTCCAGCGAACATATTCAGTATGTTTGACACAGGAGATGAAAGACCACAAAGCTATTTTTTATCAAGAACAGAAATTAAAGAATTGCATGGATGTAAACTATAAATGTATACAATTAGCATTTTCAGTGCAGCATTCTTTCTCTCTTAAAAAAAAAAAAGCTCTAAGAATAAATGTTATAACCATGTCTCATTAAAGACTCATTCATCATAGAGTACTTCAATAAAGAATAGATTTTTTTTGTATGTTTCTATTAAGGTTTCTGATCATAAATGTGCCTTGCCTATTAACACTTGTTAGGATGTACTTACAGAAGACTGATTTATGATAGCTGCTCTGAATTTAATGCCTTCTGTTTTATTCTGTTGACCCAATCAGAGGAAGATGTTTGTACTACGGCAGCAGAGATTGAAGCTTCCCACCAATATTTGTTCCATTATTTTTTTTGCTGTGCAACAGAAGAAGCAGAGGGTCAGACAAAATGACGTCTGCCACGGAAGTGCACATGAAGCAAATGTGTGTAACTGTGTGTAAACCAAAAATAATGCATCGATGCTTACTGAACATTTATGGAGAACAAACAGTGAGGCTGTGGATGGTGTGTTTCAGCAGTGGCAACAGCAACGTGAAAGACAAGCCTTGCACTGACCAGCAAAGCACAGTTGTCACACCATGAAATAAAGAGCATCTCGATCAGCTCTTCCATGCAAATGAGATAGGAAATGGGTGATTATGCTGTATTCCCTTGAATCCAGACAAACCATTAGCTCTGATCGCTAGATCGTGATGCTGACTAAGTTGAAGGCTTGAACTTCCAGGGTCAGGCCAGGGAAGAAAGCACCCTTTCACTTGCAACACAAAAACACCAGACCAACACCAATTTGAAAAGCATGGAGCACATTGCCAATCTTGCCTAGACTGTCCCACCACAAACTCTATAGTATAGATTTGGTGCCTTCTGACTTCTGTCAGTTCAGGTCAGTGAAATATGGAGTGTGTGTGCAATGTCATCATAGCAGCTGTGAAACAGTGGATCACATGCTTTGGTGCAGAATTTTACAAGCAAGGTATGCAGGCTCTTGTTCATCATTGATGAAAATGCATAGCTAATAGTGGTGATTACGTTGAAAAATAGTGTTTCGTAGCTGAGAATTTGCCCTAGAAACGTGTGTTATTTTGTTCCTTATATCTGTTTGAGTTTACATGGAAATGAAAAGGAGTCATTACTTTTGGAGCAACCTACATACAATAACTGACTTCAGGATGTCTACAATAATTGATTAATTATATTTATGTGATTCAGTTATATTTTTCCTTTTTTTTTTTTTTTTCTCTTTATGAATATATTTTAAAATGTAACTCCCTTAAAAATAGGTCACCACCATACATCAGCACAGTTTTGCTCATTAACAGAGTTGTTCTTTTTGTTTTGTAGGTACTGCTGGCAGTCTATCTGAATATACAAGAGTATTCTGAATTCTGACTTCTACCACCAGTAGTTTTCTTCCATTCACTGAGGCTGTTGTTTTGGCAAAAGTGTGACAGGGAATCTCAAGAGTAGGATAAGCACAGGGACTAAGAAGAGAAAGGGAAAGAACGTATCAGAAAGAAAATATAAAACTAATCTTAGATGAGAAAATTGGTATTTATAATCCTGATGGAAGAATTAAAAAAGTGTGCATCCACAGAATTCTTCCTAATTTTTGTCAGAGGAAGTACTTAAATCAATGCACAGGTCTCCCAAGAATTCACAGATTGACAAGGAAATTATTATTCTGGTTAAGTAAAACATGCTGTTTTAATAAAATAAAATAAAATAAAATAAAATAAAATAAAATAAAATAAAATAAAATAAAATAAAATAAAATAAAATAAAATAAAATAGGTTGATTAGGTAATTATTTCGACAGTCACCACAATTTTTTATTTAGGAACATTTGCTGTCTGGTTCTGTGTTTTTTCTTATCTTGGGGAAGATTCAGAAAAATGCTGAGGCAACTAAGTTCTTTTTGTAATGGTCCCAAAGTGAATGCTACACACCTAAATATATTTGTGGGTCTGCTCTGTAGCTCGTGGTCTTATCCAAGACACTGTAACAAAAGTAATTTCAGACTGACAACACAAGTAAAAACACTTTCTATTTCCATAAGTGATGGCAAGTCTCTGAGCTCTGAGCAGATTTGATCCTCATCTGGGACGTCCATCTGTGTCCTTAGGTCCCACCTGTAAGTCCAGGAGCTCCAGTTAAACTCAGGAAGCAGGTTTTGGCCTTGCCCTGTGGATTGACCTCGAAACCATTATAGAGATCACCCCATCTCTACTTGTGTACCTGTGGGCACTGTGGACAGATAGGCCTTATGACTCATTCTTCTGAGGGAAGGTGCCACCAGTCACTATGATAGAAAGTGAAAACGAATGTGCAGAAATCCAATGATTTGACTCAGCACAATTCTAGTGGTGCTCATTAGCTCCATCGTAATTATTTTTGCAAATCCACTGGAACACCTTGGTATTCATTGTATCATTAGTATTCAGTGTGGTTAATACTTCTGACAGCTGATAGTTTACCAAACACATGTACTTATATATTTACATTACTATCAGATATAAATGTGCGGCTCTATCTACATGGAAACAAAACCAGTGATATTAAAATGATGAATGATGCATTTTACAAGTTATTTGAAGATGAAGGTACTTTATAAACTCACAATATCATGGCGTTACGCGACAGTAACATTTTCTTGTTTTGCTGTTATTCACCTACATCTCTGCAAAGTTGTACCTTAGATCATTGCATCCAATGACTTCATGATGTCTCAAGTTTTGTCTCTGTTATTATAGAGCAATTGGAAAAATGTGCTGATGTCCAAAGCCAAAGATGTTAGAGTACCATCAGAAGTATATATAACTTGCTGACTGTCAAATACAGCTGTTCTCAACGCTCTTTAGTTTTATATACTCCACACTGAGCAGCTGATGTTAGAGAACAGGCAGTGGTTCTCTTTCTTTCTGACTTTTGTAGATGTCAGGGTTCAGCTGAATCCTGCACAAACAGAACTAAGAAATTCCATATAAATCCTCTCTGAGTTGTTTGTTTCAAGCAGAGACATGCCTTTTTGCTTTATGTTACAGGAATGCTTTATCAAGATAAACAGATCTTACAAATCTGGAAAAAAAAACAACAACCATTCTCCACAAAACACTGTAAGGAAAGCTGTTTTCCAGTTCTTCATCCTTTTATAACAGCACTTTTTTTTTTTTTTTTTTTTTTGTAGGACTCAGCTTTGCTAAGCTCCCTGCTACAATATCTTAGCTTGTTCCATTTGACGGCTGTTCTCCTGTCATCACTCATTTTCAGTGGGCAAAGGGGAGCAATTGCTGGGTATCAAATCATCATCAAGTAAACCAGCCTTGACACTAGTTAAAAAGAGAGATGGATGGTCAGTTAGCTTCTACTGAAAATATTCCCCTAACTATCCTAGCAAGGCCCCTAGAATTCAGACTAGAGATTTTCCTTCCTTCCTTCCTTCCTTCCTTCCTTCCTTCCTTCCTTCCTTCCTTCCTTCCTTCCTTCCTTCCTTCCTTCCTTCCTTCCTTCCTTCCTTCCTTCCTTCCTTCCTTCCTTCCTTCCTTCCTTCCTTCCTTCCTTCCTTCCTTCCTTCCTTCCTTCCTTCCTTCCTCCCTCCCTCCCTCCCTCCCTCCCTTCTTCTTTCCTCCCTCCCTCCCTCCCTTCTTCTTTCCTCCCTCCCTCCCTCCCTCCCTCCCTCCCTCCCTCCCTGAGGGATTCACTGTGATTCTTTATGTACTTTAGCACCACTGAGTTTTGGTCCTTCAGGGTGCAAGGAGAGAGTAAAGAAATCTCCAGCTTACTGGCTAGCTTCAGTTTCTCAATGATTTTAATGCTCATATGGAAAATAACTTTGTGTGAGCTGTTCCCTTCACTCATTCTAAAACCTTTTGGGTGTTGCAGATTTTGCCAAAGGCTAAGAAGGCTATACCTGGAGTTGACTTTCAGAATAGGGAACAAATTATCATTTAAAATAAAACAAAATGAAAAAAAAACTTTATCCTTGGAGAAATAAAACATTTTTGCTCAAAGTCTCCATATTAAAAACAACAACAAAAAACTGCTTTTAGGAAAGAAGCTGCCAAAACTTGTTGCATTTTAGAAATATGTTCAAGATATTTCAGGAACAACGAACTACTCTTTCTCTGCCCAGATGACAAATATGACTGAAAACAATTTCTATGATTTTGCCACAAGCAAGATGTTATTGGTAACTTATAATTCCCTATAAAATTATAGGGAGAAGAACTTTACATTTTGCTACTTTGTAGAGCAAATAAATAAGTCATAAGAAATACAACTTTAATGATATCACTATTAGAGAAATAGCAGGAAGTGTGACTTAACTATATGACATTTGTCAGTACGTAGATATTGCACATTGTAACACAGTAAGACTGCCTTCAGTGTCTTGTTGTATTGCTGTAGTTCTGCTGATGCAGGAGATGCCATGTCCCTAACACCAACCTAGGAGACAGCACAAATGTCTCCCTGAGACGTGAATCTTTCATTAACACTTTGTAGTAAAGAACTATTACTCTGAAGACATTTTAGCTCATCCAATTACCATTGTGCCTGAAAGCCTGCATGAGTAAATAAACAAACAAGCAAATAAATAAACCTCAGAATTTTGAATCGTAAAAATAGAACAACAGCATTGTGCATGCAGTTAAATTCTCTGAATAGGATTTTGGTGCTATCGCAATAGTATTACCACCATACAGAAAAAGCAATTTTGATAATAATTTTACAAAAGTGGGACAGAAGATCCCAGAAGCATAACCTTTCTCAGATTTATCTGTCTATTGAGCTCTCATTAAAGTCAATGGGAATTTGGAGACTCTCTAATGGAGGAAAAGCCACTACCAAGCATAAATGTTCAGACACTGCCTCAAGGTCCTTACTCCAGCAAAATTCTTATGTAAATTAGTGAAAATTTTGTCTTGGGGGAGAGGGGAGACTCATTTTGTTTGTAGAGACTGAAATATTTAAAATGCTAAGCCATTGTTTAGCATTTGTTGGTATGCTTTTACTGTAATTACTCACCAAAATGTGCAGGGGTCAACCCTTCAAAGTCATGACTTCAGTGTTTTTGTAAGTTGAAGGAAGCTATCAGTACTCAGCAAAATGGAATAGAGCTCAGTATTCCCGTGCCTGTGCCATCAGAACCCAGTATGGTCCCAGCTGAGGCAGCACAGGGTAGCTGAGACCAGTCAGTGGCATGCTGATTGAGAAAGAAGCACAAGGTAGCTGAGTGTCTTCTGATTTTTATTCACATGTTACTCTCTTTTACCCTAGGGATTAGAGGTACTATTTTAAATTCCTTTTAGTGCTACTTATTTAAAATGTACTTTACTGAGATATGACCTGCATTTAAAGAAGCCATATAATGTGATGTCTTGGTAGAATCCTGAGGTTGTATATTCATGGAAAAAAAAAATAAAAAAAATAATAATAATTAAGCATCATTTAGACGTGCAGGTATTTCTGAGAATGTAAAAAGAAAATATTTCCTATTATTTAATTAGTTTATCATGTGTAAGTAATATATAAACAGTTAGTTTATAATTAAGTCATCTTATTATTAAATAGAAATGTATCTCTTTTCAATCTTGTATTGGATAGGATTTCCCAAAGATGTGAACTTGTGTATTTACTGGAAATGTGAATGCTTACATAATAAAAATAAAGGTATTAGTCTTTTACAGACAGAAGGATTTCTAATGTTATTAGAGTCAGTTTACAGGCCAAAAACTACTGAGTTTCTTACTTGCTTGTTACATGCCAATTATAATTGTGCAGTCATTATATATAATATACTTTCAGAGGTCTTGCTCTGGTCATTCACAGTAGATGAAGTAATATGGATGAAGTTTGTACTTAATGTACTTTTTTCAATGCAGGGGAAATTAAATACAAAACCAGATGTTCAGATACACTCAGGTTTTGTTAACTGTACACTGATTCAGGGAATTTATATGATTTCTATTCAAAAAAATGTACACTGTCATTGGGTAGAATTTACCCACATTAATAGAAAAAAAGTGAATTTATATTTGCCAGTTTTAGGTTTTCAAGATTTATAGCTAAACGCTATGTTATGACTGAAAAAAAAAACAGCTAATTTTCTGAATTCTTACAAAACTGCAACTTTCAAATCTATGGGCCTTCAAATAACATTAGAAAGCAAAGTAATGGAGAGCTGTGTAATATCAGTACATGAGAAACTGATGTCATCTATGTGGACATTTGCAAGGCCTTTCACATGGTTCCCACAAAATTCTTGCCCCTAATATGGACTAGAATGGATTCTGTGAATGGACTATTAGATGGGCAATAAGTTGACTGGATGGATGCAACATCCAGAGAGTTATAGTCAGTGACACAATGTCCAAATGGAAACCAGAAATTAGTGCTATTTTTCAGGGGTCCACACTGGGTTGCATACTGTTTAATGCATGCTTCATTAACGACATACATAGTAACAAACCCAATGAGTGCACACTCAGCCAGTTTGTGGATAACTTGCTATCCAGAAGGAAGTTGACATGATGGCAAGTGCCCACACACACAGTTGGCTTGTGTGAATCTCATGAGAGCAAAATTGAGCAACAGAAATTAAGCCCATCTTTGGTGAAGAAGTGACTCGTCAAAAAGACATTGAAGCATTGCTGGGTCTGGATTGATCAGAAGACCTCTGTTTAGTTTTGCTTACTTGAAGAACTGTGTGTGCTTACAATATTAAAGCCAGAGTAGTGTTATTGGGAAAATTTAGGGGAACAGTTGTGGTTTTGTTCAATTTGTACAACCTAACACCAACAGACCATACGCAGGGACTGATGGATGCTGGAAGAAAAGACATATACATTATGTTACTGTGAAATTGGAATTTGTATGGCCACCAGACATTTCAGTAAGACTCAGTATTCAATAGTGCTTAGTAATCAATATAAATGAGAAAGGCAATCAAGTTCACATCATTTTTATAAACAATTTCCTCTTATTTTTATTACCATAAGAGACAAATGCAAATCTGATGGCTATTAATAATTGTGCATCATAATCAATGTTCTTAATTGAAATATGTTAAAATATTGATGTAAGAGTAAAAGCTTTATTTTTCAGCTATTTATCTCACAGGTTTGAAGAGTGAAAAAAAAAAATGCAAACATTATCTGCTTTCTAAATTCATATGAATAATAATGTAATACTTCTAAAATATTATGATTCAAGATTGAGTCAGGACCCTGAACTTCAGGAGACTGAACTCCAAGATGTTTAAGGAAATGCTAGATGAGATCCCCTGGAAAACTGTCCTTTGGGAGAAAAGAGCAGAATAGAGCTGACAACATTTAAGGACACCTTTCGGAGAGCACAAGAACTCTCCATCTCCCAGCAAAAGAAATTGGACAAAGGAGACAGGAAACTCATATGGCTGAATGAGGACCTGCTGGTCAAAATCTGGGAAAGAACTAAAAGTATAAATAGTGAAAGGAGGAGTGTGTGGCCTGGGAATAATATGGGGATGCTGTCTGGATGTGCAAAGATGAGATGAGGATAGCCAAGGTGCAGATGGAATTAAACTTGATGAGAGGTGTGGAAAACAACAAGAAGGAATTCCTTAGATACACTGGTCATAAGAGACAGGCAAATTAGAGTGTTCCTCCTCTGACAATTGAAAAGGGAGAACAAGCTTCCTCAGACATGGAGAAGGCTGAGGTATTCAACAAGATCTTTGCTTCAGTCTTCATTGCCAGTCAAGCTTCCCATGTCTCCGAAATCCATCATATATCTAAAGAACTTCAGATTTACATGGAATTTTAACATCGAGGGTTGTGTGGTTTTGATGTATTTTCTTTGCTGTATTGTTGTATTGCTATCAAATAAAGCAGACTTCTTCATGGAGTATTCTTCAAACACTCCAAAGCTTCCAAGCACTTTCATCATGGGGCGTGTGTTAAGTGAATTTGTTACTTCAACTAGTCAAATCCTTGTCTGTCACTGCCTGAAAATGGTGAGGTTATATTTATATAATGGGACAGAAGACCAGTTTGGAATTGTCAGATCTACAGTCTGTTTATGTTTTGATATTGTATACAGACAAACCTTGGCTCTGATTTTGATTTCCATGAGGGGGAAGGCATGTCCCATGTAATCCAATGATATTTTGCATTATAATGAGATTAAGGTTAAGATTTTTCTTATTTCTGCTGTGGCAGTCAAGTGGATTAGAGAGAAGCGGGGTACCTCTATTCAGCAGCATCAC